>NC_136655.1:2433755-2436255 GCF_949748355.1 Melanostigma gelatinosum | reverse complement strand
TTGATGCGAGGCCGGGGTCCATGGTGGCAGCAGGCTGGCGGCTCCAGTCCGAGCTCCTCGCCCTCTCTCTCACAGGGTGAGCCCAGCCAGCGCATTTTCGACGCTCGGAACGGCAAAACTCTTGACCCCAGCTGAGGGTTGGAACATAGAGTGCATCCGCTGAAAACGTCTACACTTCCTGTGAGAATACGGACGCAGTGCCGCTCAAGCTGGGCCTCTCCAGGAGGAGTTTGGTTCCAGACCCAGTTCCTTCCCCACCAGGTGACGCTCCACTTCCCATAACCAAGGCCAGCTTATCATGAAGCACCTTTCAGCAACAAGGCAATTCAAAGCGCTTTGCATGAAACATCAAAAGACAAAGTGCAAAAGAAACGCATTCATGTAAATACGATTGCAGTGTACCAGTCCGTGATAGCGGGGGGGGTCGGCACGCCCAGGTCCCTGCCTTCGCTTGCCGCCTGGCTGACAATGCATCCAACCCCAATGCCTGTCCCTGCAGGTGGGTGGGCCCACAGGGCGGCTTCCAGGCTTCCCTCCCAGGTCTGGCTCCAGGACGGGGACACGTTTGTTTCCCTTCATCCAGGTGCTGCAGCTCCTTCTTGGCTGATGTATGTGTGGGCTGTGACTTGCTCTTAAACTCGGATGATGTCGTGGACACGTAGCTGCTACACCACAGACGCGCGGTAGTCCTCTTCACACGCGTGCAGTAGATCGGCTACGCCGTCTCGACAAACTGCTGGCGTGTGGACGTCCGCATGAAGCCTCCACCTCTGTGTCAGAGGGGATTGTAGGAAGAGATATACAGT
Organism: Melanostigma gelatinosum; assembly: GCF_949748355.1. Lineage (NCBI taxonomy): Eukaryota > Metazoa > Chordata > Actinopteri > Perciformes > Zoarcidae > Melanostigma > Melanostigma gelatinosum. The sequence continues at coordinate 2,435,449 of NC_136655.1, read as the reverse complement.
GTAAAAGAAATGTGGAGCGGGGGGGACAGGGCAGGTATACCAAGCTAACCCCCCCCCCCACACACACACACACACACACACTGTACACAGAGGCAGGGCAGTTATTGGTGACCGCGGCCCCGAGGCAAAGGGCCACAGATGGCTTGAGATTGTTTCCTCCTTGCGTCAAATCTGCAGGATTTAATTGGCTGCTTTTCATCTGACCTCTGACCTTTTAGCACAAATGACCACCGCACCTGAGACAAAGAGAGATTTCCATCAGGTATTGGTAAGTGAAGGATCCCCTGGGCTGCTTTATGTTGGCGGATCAATGAGGAGGCCATAGGGGGGGGGGGGGGGGGGGCTACTTTCACGGCCACTGACATTTTGGGATTTGTTTGGTATTTTGCAGCAATATTTATTTCTTTTATTCCCTTTCATAAGTGCAGTTTCTGTGACTAAAACCAATCCTGCCGTCATGCTTTGTCCCAGACAAGGAAAATGTAAAATTGTTGATATAATTGACTGATCGTGACCGGTAGGAGAATGTGATGATCGATATATTAATGCAAATGCATGCAGCAAAGCATTCATTACAACAGTCCAACACAAGTATATGTTGTTTGTCTTGCTTTGAACGCCCTGCTGCTGCTCGTTCTGTTATTACACACCTCTGAGCCATGCTGCTGTGTTGAGGACATGAGGCATGATTTATGTGACACAAATAGAAAAAGTCAAACGTGCAGAGCAAAAATATAGAGCAGTAATATACATCCTTCAGAGATAAGATAGAACTTTATCAAGTGTTTGATTGATCAAAGATTACAACAGAAGAATGAAAAAGTAAACCTATATGAACAATAGAGTGATAATCATTAAGTGAATAAGTATTACTGACACAGTGCATATAGAATATGGTACATTTCTGTAGAAATAGAAAAGTAATTTACATCAACATAAGAATACAAGGTTTAGAAGAAGACCCAGGCCGGAATAGACACAGAGTTATACAGCTAAATATACAATAATACAACATATGGAACATTTCTTTTATCTTTTTGGCTTTTTAATTCTGTCAGAAAAATACATTTCTGGACCCTTTTATGTTCCTCCAAAATGTTGGCATGAAAACAGTATTATTTAAAAATACATAAAATTGGCTCAACGTGTCCTGCTACTGCAGCTCTGTTGTATAAACACTGTATTGGTATCTGCCTTGAGGAACACATGTCAAAGCCTGCTTCAGACCCTGTGCGACTGGTAGCATTATTTTATTCATGATATGAGTGAATCAGTGTGGCGCATAACGCTTTTAAGCTATTCACACAGAGAAGAGAGACGGAGAGGAAATTGGTGAACTGCATGAAACGAAAAGAAGAAGAAAAAATCTGCGATAGAGAAGGGCGAGGAAGAGTGGGAGGGAGAGACAATGAAGTACAGAGGAGGAAACGAGAGGGAGAGAATAATATACTGCATGTATGCAGGAAGCAATGAGGCCACCTCTCTACGGTAGAAGCACCAAAGAGGAAGCTAAAGTGAGGGCACTTCCTGTTAAAGTGTGCCCACCACTTTCCTAATGTGACAAAACACAGTCAGTTGCAGGAAACAACATGATCCTGACGCTACAGTTACTAAATAAAGTAAGCAAGGATCAGTGTTCACTGCTGCTCAATTGTTGTATTGTCGAAGATATTTGATTGAGTTTCCTGTGAGCG
>NC_136655.1:2195624-2433555 GCF_949748355.1 Melanostigma gelatinosum | reverse complement strand
AGTTATCATTAATGGTTGGCGGCTGCTTAAGTGACGCATTGAGATCAATGGCGGTGGTGTTGGTGTTAGACTGAAGGAGGCCTTTTATCATGTTGATGGATGGCAGCCGTGTCTTTAATGTGACATGTTATGATCATATCAATTTGTCCCCGGCTCTCATCGACATCACTTTATTGCCTCTCCGTTTCTCACAGTCCATCACCCCAGCACTGTAAATTTAGACTTGAAATGGCAGCGTGCCATGACGCTCCATGAACCAACCATCTCTCTTCCTCTGCTACGTCCCCTCCACCTTTCTCTGCTCTCGCTCCCTCGCTTTAATCCCCTGATTTCCACTCTATGTTGATACCTCTCTATCTCTGTTTACTGTCCTCGCCTCACTCCTCGACAGGCAGACAGGAGAGAAGGATTCAGACTGGGATTTAAACGTAATATCGGACTATTAAAGAGATTAGTGGTTGAGATTCTGCCGTCTGAGCTACCTCCCAATCTGATGAACTGGCATTCACGATATTGATTTATTCCCCGGCCTCTTTTATCGGCCCACATTCACATGGGCAGCGATAGATCTGATCTGGTGGCCTTTTATGAAACACCTTGTCACCGGGGACTCGGCGGCGAGTAACCGCCGGCTGGCTGCCAGGAGCCGTTGTTTATGGAAGTGAAGTTTATTCATCAAATCCGTAGTTTTAAAAGAGCGGCAACAAGAGGGCGGATAAGGACGCGGCTGGTTTCCGTTTCTCAAGCCGACTAACATGAAAGGACCTGGTGTTGAACCTTCCAATGGAAGCTTCAGAGGGAACCACGTCGCCAACAAAAGAGCCGTAATTATGTCCAATGATGACAAACAACAGCACATCCGTCAAGTGAACAAGGCAGCGGGACGGGATCGAGCTTCCCCGTTCGTCTCATCTGAAGCACTCAAATGTCCTTCCATCCAGCCACCCAACCGGTTCTCCTCAACTGGTCAAGCACTGGCGCTCGCTCACTGCCCTTTGGCGTCGGATAGCGACACAGCGAGGTGCCCCTGAGTGATGAGACCCTCGGGGCTTTCAACCAACTCCAACGTAAACCCACGCAGAAGCTCAGAGCAGCTGGCGTAGTATAAAGAACCATAAACGCAGCACGGGGAGGATGGACGCATCAGACTAATGCAGGACTTTCACTCAGGAAACTGAGTCAAAGTCCAGTCATTTTACAGCAGTTTTAATTCATAACTTCTGTGGCCGAACGGAGTCATTTCACGGAACAAACCACAATCTTTACCGACATGTACCAATCAAAACCGTAATGCATCTCAATTGAACCACTGTAATACACACACACACACACACACACGCAGAGTGTATTGTGTTGTGAGCAGTGACGGGTCGGAGATCAGTAATGCGTGACGTGTGCCTCCATAACACCGGCCTCATCTGCATGTGTGAGGAGGTCTGAGCTAATGGAGCTGATCTGTTGCGCTGTTATTATATGTGGGGGGGGGGGGGGGGATGAAAGATGGGGAGGAGGAGGGAGAGACAAAAAGAGGGGAGGTCTTTGCTCCTCATGATGGATGATTCAGGAATCTCTCCTACGCTGAATTAAAGTTGTTGTGCAATGTACTGTGTGTGTGTGTGTGTGTGTGTGTGTGTGTGTGTGTGTGTGTGCGTGTGTGTGTGTGTGTGTGTGTGTGCTGCGACCAGCATGCGTGCCCTTTGAATATCACAAGGTAAATGAGGCCTAACACGCGACAACCACTTCTCCCTTTTGTTCACCCTCTCTGCCTCTCAGGTCGCTTCTCTCGCTGCGTTTAAATGTCCTCAATATGTCACACATGCATGAGCTCACACACACACACACACACACACACACTCACACTCACACGCCTGTTGGGGCACTTGTTTAACACCCTTATTATATTGCACACATGCACGGTTTTACTGCTGCATATTACAGTGTAATGTCTATTTGGCAGGCGCTCCTGCATCAGAACTGCAGAGTATTTCCCTTTGAATTGCTGATTGTGAAATGATGTGTTGTTATTGCATTGATCTTTGATAGTTTTCTCACTGACATCAGCAGTCCTGATGTTTATGTGCACGCTGCATTAGAATGCTGCATAGAGAGTTGGTTGTTTCCTCATTCGTGGTGAGTGGAAGCTGAATTCATACAGTGGGTTTTAATGGTTTCAGGACTTCTTTGCAGGCGTCTTTCAAGCCTATGGGGAGGCTGTGGGTGAAATATCCCTTTGTGAATATGAGTCGAGTCACTCAGAGTTGAGCTCTTCCCAGCACTCGAGCATACAGCCTCAATCGGAGGATGATTAATGAAGTGGCAGCTCGTTGGTGTCGCTCAGGTCTGGATTTCATACAATGCTCATCCCCCTTCAGCGCTTTGGCAAGGCCATCTACCAGACTCATCCTCCAATGGGAGGGTTTAGATCCATCTGGAGGCGGGCCAGCAGCCCACATCTGACATCTTAAGACCTGGCACAGATTGCCAGAACGACACTTGCTGTCTCACACACACACACACACACACGCACACACCTGCGATGGAGATAAGATTAAGACAAAGAAGTGGGAAGTCTTGGGAGGGTGTGAAAGTCAAGTGTGCGAATGTATTTATCGGTTTTTAAAGGTGTGTGTGTGTGTGTGTGTGGATGTGTTGATTGGATGGGGATTGTGGGTGCAGTATGTGAAGCGGCTTGTGTATATGTGAGGACGAGAGAAGTGTTTGAAGCAGAAAGTGTGAGAATGACTTCAAAGGCTTTAAGGCTGACCAAATATGAAATTGCTCAAATAATTGGTCAGTTAATAAGCAGCTTTTCTCTGTCTTCTATAATTATGAATTGAATATCTTTCTGTCTGTACTTGTATCCGGACAAAACAAACCAAGGAATGAACTGCCGGCGTGACGCTGTCATCACTGTAAGTTGAACCAAAATGAACAGACTTTTCTGGGATATAATTGCAATAAATGTCCGCAAGATGACAAGCAAGCACCTTTTAAAATGCTCGTTTTCTGAATGGAGTTCGGATTGGCCAATGCTACGCTATGCTAACAGTGTAGCTCCTCATCACATCGCGTCGTCTCGCCATAAATACAGCAGCGACGTCGTTGTTTGTACCATAGACCAGTCTGTGGTTTAACACATACATTTATTCACAAAGAGGTTCGTCGGGTCTGAGGCTCTGGGTGCCGGCAGACGGACACAATGATGTTTTCTTCTGAAACCAGGTGTCTGCAGTGCGTGTGAGCTCATTCTTTGATTTCCTTCTGTAACCTGGTTTGTGGTGTCATTGATGATGAGTTAACAGCAATCCCATGAGGGGTTTAACACGGTAACTCGTGTTTTTCACATGTCGTGTCATTTCCAACAACAAGAAAAAGAGAGCCAGACCGCTTCAAACAAACGCTCTCGTTCATCGACGCCGTCGTGACAGCTGGCTGCTAGCGTCTCCCAACATGTAGTACGAATGCAGAGTGCGTGTCCAAAATATGCCCGCGGTCCTCGCCGCGTCCCGCCACCTGCTCCGTCTCTGCGTCGGGCTCTGGCACCGTCGCCCGAGGAGTCCGTCACCCTTTCAGCTTCGTTTTACGTCAGCGCCGGGCCCGTGGTGAAGCATAAGTCTGGCTTCTCTCCACCTGGACGCTGTTCTTCCATCTGCTTCCGTCCCGGTGATCAATTCCGACCCAAATCCCATCGGCTCGACTTGTGCAGACCAACAAGGGGCAATTGATGCTGCTGAGTCCTGAAAACCATCACATGCTGTGTGTTTTAAGTAGCTGTGTAGTTGAGCAGCTAATACGATTGTGGTCAGAGGGAAATGAGGGAAGGGTTAGATAGAGTCCAGGCCTAAAGTGGTCTCTTGTGCAATAATAAAAGTCCCCGCTGTAATTGAGAATTCACACAAACAACCCTTCTTTAAAAACCATGTTTCTCTAAAATGTCAAGTTATGAACTGAGACAAACCGCCTCGTTTTAAACCTCGCGCCTGTGCGCTTCTGAGGTAATCCAATTGGATTTCATCGGATATTAGAGAGGATATTTGGGAGGTAATCCAATGTTCTATTGGCCTACGACGGAGCAAGAAGAAGAAGCATTTAATCTGCCATCAGTCCAACTTTATGAGAAAGAAAGAGAAGGAGAATGGGACAGTTAGCATGAACAGGGACAGCCAGCAGGACTGAACTGTCTGGTCAAAGCAGGAGCCAGAAGGTTTGACTGACAGGTCATCTCTGGGAACAGCAGCGCAAAAACAAACCTTCTTACATTCATGTTTCAGCGTGGATCAAGTACTGCACTTTAAAAAAAATCCCAAACTTAAAACCTTTCTTGATCGTTGGATCCTCAGCTCTCATCTTCCTCCACTAAATATCAAGTGAATCAGAGGAGCGCTCTGTTTGACTGTCTTTAGTCTCATCCGACTCATAACGTTACTCTAACGAGCTCTAAGTCGAGTCTCCACAACGTTACATTCGAGCTGCAGCGAGTTAATAAGTAACACCGTCTGTGCCGGGTAAACGGTTCGCTTGTGAATATGGATGTGAATTCAAAAAATATGAGAGGTGGTGTGTGTGTGTGTGTGTGTGTGTGTGTGTGTGTGTGTGTGTGTGTGTGTGTGTGTGTGTGTGTGTGTGTGTGTAAACCTGTGCGTGCGAGCAGTGTGTGTTTGATGTTCCATTTACCCTGTTTCATAATTCATGGCATGGGGGAGAATGGACTGAAGCGGAGGTGGCTATGTGTAGGTGTGTGTGTGTGTGTGTGTGTGTGTGTGTGTGTGTGTGTGTGTGTGTGTGTGTGTGTGTGTGTGTGTGTGTGTGTGTGTGTGTGTGTGAGGGGCAGGATAACAGGATGAGTGTTCTGTGGTCGGAGATGAAACAGACAAGAGTGTGTCTTTGAAATGCAAAGAATGGCGTTTGCGGTGATTGGCCCCTGTGTTGAGGAGGAGCAAGGAGGTTTTTCTCAGCATTTCATCATAACACACACACACACACACACACACACACTGGTTATTAATGACAGCATTGTTAATTCATTATTCATTAATTTACCTCTGACATAAAACCCGGGCTAATTCGGTGCAGCCCTGAGCTCTGGAGGATCGTGTCTCTGTGTTGCATTCAGTGTAATGCTGGCTCTCTCTCTCTCTCTCACACACACACACACACACACACTCACACACACACACACACACACACAGTGTCTAGTAGTGGGGGCTTGGGGACCAATTTATTTACATGCAGTGGAAGAGAAACAGAGGATTGGAGGGAGGGATGAAAGAGAAAAGGGAAGAAGAGAGAAAGAGGAAGCAGCAGGGAATTACAGAGAAAACCCAGTGGAACGAACGAGTTCCTCAACTGTTCCCAAGGACAGACTCCACCAATTTACTGTTCCGATGGCTCAGTGTGTGTCTGTGTGTGTGTGTGTGTGTGTCGCCATTGTCTTGTGATGTGTGTCATCTTTACAGAAGCACTGCCTTCATCGCCGCCCAACAGTTTCACTTCCGCTGTTGAAAAGTAGCGAAACTAAAGTCAGATCTTCATGGAAGCAGCAGACGTCGACGGGCATCATGTACAAATGATGCAATCGTACAATTGATAACAAAATAAATAATGCATTGTCCCCATAGCCAGACTGTATTTTCATTCATTGTTTTTAGTTTTGCTGTTTTAGTCAACGTCTTTCTTCTCCTCTTGCAGGCAGGACGCCAGCGACCTCTCCGGGGCGATTCAAAGGTAGAGTTCCACATCTCTTCTTCTTTCATTCCCTCATTCCCTCTCTCCTTCCCTTCGGCCTCGTCCTCGAGGAGGCGCGCAGCGTCTACCTTCGGGCTTCGGCCCGAACGCCGACTTCATCAACGGCCACTTCGCTCTCACTGGAGCGGCTGCTGGCGATGTTGCTGGGGGGGGTCCGGGGGCGAAGTGGAAGGACAGGAGGAAGACGAGACTCGCTGGTGTGTTGAGAGAGTCAGAAACAAAATGGAGAGAGAAAAAGGGGAAATTGGAACGAGGAGAGATGTGACGCGGCTCAGATCTACGAGGGTCATTAAACTGAACCCTTTGGCGACAGAGCGACACATCAAGCAAGGAGAGCGAGAGGACGGTTTAAATAAGGGCCGGTCTTAAAATAGCAGGACCTATTTCTCATCGGAGGCAGAGGATGAACAGCATCACTGCACCCCCGTTCATTCCACCACGGAGGGAGACAGCAGACAGAAAGAGCGCCGACACTTTCCCACCTGTTTGATCCATTTAACATCACATGAACCTCATAAAGAGTTATGCTGCACCTACAACTTCATGATCTGGATTATAATCACCGATAATGCTCAACGCTCGTTAAATAGTACAGTTAGTGTGAACCAGTGCAAGGAGCTAATAATAGAAGGCGTCATAAACATTTACAGAATTCATAATTCTTCAGCAGCTGTAAGTACGGCCATTAACCATCATCATTAGTTTGCTTGTTCGGATGATGTTATTGAGCTTTTCTACACTGAAGGAAATATTCAACAACATTATATTTATTCTATAATAGATTATAATGCGAGCGTTCCTCCGGGTACTCGCTGAGATGAGTAGATCCTCTTTTCTTCAGGTACTCTTATTCATTTGACCGGACAAATAGACTTTGACGGGATTCTCAAACCATCAGATCAAACACGACAAAAACACAAATGTTGCTCTCGAAACAATACAGCGGCAGCCCGATGAAAGGAGGCGACGTGTTCACCGTGATGGATCCTCAATGAGCCGCCTTTAAGTCTCCGCGAGACGATTTTTCATTCTGTAATGAAATGAGCCGAATCTAATGGTGAGAAATCCATTTAACAACGTTCCGTGTATTTGGGAAATCCCCAGCAGTGATGTAAAGAATATGTGATGTTGATGGGCCGAATCAATCCCCACCACGAGGTATTCCTTTAAACACCTCACATTCACTCTCTCTAGTCATCGATTCAACCTCTAAATAAGTACTCGCTGCTGCTGTCAGTGCAGTAGAAAAGGGATAAAACGTTGATGTATTATTTTATCAAAACATAATTGTATGATATTGATTTTGTAATCATAGAATGAAGGGGAGACACTACGGCAAACCTTTTGCTGTATTTCGCTTCCATAACATCTTCGTCATCTTTCAGACGAGTGCAAAGAAAACATTCAGGTGTTCACCAACAGTTACCATTAGATACTGCCTCATTTGCATATTTAAACATAATATTCCAGAAAACTTGAAGCGATTGACTTGATGCCAGCGTTCAACTGGGAAAGTTTCACGGCGATGATATTTATTTATTTCTGTTACTCGACTCACCTTGGGTGTCTCCCCTAAAGTCGCGGTGCAGAATCTGACGAAACCCGCCGGTGTTCAGGCGAACGCAGCAGATCAGAAGCGAGATCCGGCACAGAGCGAGATCCGGCACAGAGCGAGATCCGGCAGAGAAGAAGAAGCACAACACGGCACGGAGAGAAAATGAAGAATCAGGCAGAATAGTTTGCTTTTGTTTTTCTCTCTGATTGGAGGAAACAGGCGAGGCTGTGCACGAGCTCACACACACACACACACACACACAGACAAATGATGTGTGTTACACACTAATCCGCCACGCAGCTGCGTCATTTCAGAGTGTGTGTGTGTGTGTGTGTGTGTGTGCGAGTGTGTTTACTTCCTCTCTCTGCCTTCATCACTATCACCACCACCGACCCCCCACAATCCCCTGCACACACACACACACACACACACACACACACACACACACACACACACACACACACAAAAGAGAACTAGGCGTATAATTTGCTCTCTCCTCCTCTGATGAAGCTCTCAGGCAGTTTGACTGACACCCGGCTCGTTATTTAAGTGTATGTGTTGGGCCAGGAGGAGGAAGAGGAGCTGGGAGGAGGAGGAGGAGGAGGAGGAAGGGGGAGGGGTGATGAGAAGAGGAAAAGTGGAAACAAGGGAGCTGAAAGAGAGGATGTAGGGTTGGAATCTGGAGGATGGATAAACGGAGGACAGGAAATGAAAACAGGCTTGGAAAGATGGAGCAGGGACGGAGGGAAGGAGAGTCACGGGAGTCGTAGGGAGCAGAGAAAAGACAGAACGGAGCTTAAAATGAGACAACAGCAGCAGTCGAGAGAGAAGAAGACAGCTTGGGAGGAGGAAGAGTCGGCGTGGTAACGGGGGTGATACAGAGTGTGTGTGTGTCTGTGCGAGTGTGTGTGTATAATTGCAGGTCTTTTGTGCTGATAATGTTCTTTGAAGACACACAGCTGATAATTAGCGAGCGTGGCTCCGCGGATGCCTTTCAGCATCGGTCATTATGAGCCGCAAACCCGCTATTGGCTCTGACATGACCTCCTGAGACGGCACGCACACACACACACACACACACACACACACGCACGCATACGTACCGCCCTCACGTGGTAAAAAATACACAAATCGGCATTAACAAGCGTTTATTAGCGTATGAATAGCATGAGCTCATGAGTGGAAAAGATACGGCAGCTCTCTAAAGGCCTCGACTTCCTCCTTGGCGCGAGGGCAGCAGGTGTGTGTGAGACACACACACACACACACACACACACACACACACACTTCCTGGTGACAGAGCCAGACACACACAGACAGAGGAGACTATAATTACAGGGATTCACACAATGTGGCGTCCCGGTACGCTGCGTCCGTTATTGCGTCCCCCCGGTTGCCACATGACAACGACGGTTCCCCCCCCCAAAAAAAGTATTCCCACATCTGAATATTTATGAGAGGATGAACGGGCCTTGCTGCAGGCACAAAACGCCGGCTGGAGTATTCTCCCTCCTCGTCGGTGGCAGTTATCAGTGTCAGAAGCTTCTTCCTGAACTCTAATTTATCCCCCAGTGACAAAAAAAACAACATTTCTACAAACGTCAGCATAACTGGCGTCATTGTGACAGCAACGGAGGAATCTGCTCGTTTGGCGCCAGAACTTCTGGTGAAAGGCGATGAGTCATGCGTTCTGCGAATCGGGAGAATGACGCAGATCTTCATACGAACACACGATCGCGATCTCACAGGCCTGAGACTCTAAATCAGACTATTTCTGTCCTGAGAAGGAAGAGGATGAAACACCCAACATCTCTCCTCCTCACATCTTTCTTCCTTCCTCCTTCACAGTGCAGGCATTTAAAACATATTAGATTGCTCTGGGCCTTTACACACCTTTGTCGTGACGAATCAACAACACCTGTGAATATTAATCGTCGGGGAGCTTTTATTGTGAAAAGTAAGAACACAATTGTACAATTATATCAACTCAAGGTCCACTTACGGCCCTTTGAAGCTTCCAGCTTTGGTCACTTTGGAAACCAGAACTATCTGCATATACGCTGCTAGAGGTAAGTAAGGAAACGTTTCATGTTTTTATGTGATTTGGGTGCATCGTCCCCCGTCATTTTCCCATCTGGCGTCTGGATTCAAACCTCCACACACGTCCCGTCTCTCCGTGCTCTTCCTGTTACGGCATTGAAAAGTGGGAATGAAATTCTCACCGGGGATTTTAATTGTGGGAGGCTGTGCTGGTGTCAAGCTCGCTGTTCATCCATTTTTCATCCAAACACATGAATTATGAAGAGCTGCTAATGATGGGGAGGGGCGGGGGGGGAGGGGCGGGGGGGGGGTGTCTGCAGAGAGCTGGACGGGCGTTTAGACATCTTTTCTTCTTTCATGTCTTCACAATCTGTCTTTTCTCCCTCAGGAACGTTTGCTTTGTCTCTGAGTGACACAGGATCAATCTGTGGACACGCCTCACACACACGGACACACACACACACACACACACACTCACACACACACACTCACTGACTGGGTGGCAGGTGAGCATACAGTGGCTCGGGAGGGACTTACTTCTTTGTGTGGGATTCAGACCATTGACCTGGAACACATTGGGTACTGAGAGAATAAGAACGATTACACACACACACACACACACACACACACCTCGTCTCTCAGCTCAGAGCCTTTATTGCTGCTGTTTAGGCCCTTCAATAACAGCAACAATAATAGTGATGATTGTTCTCATCATATTCATTGCTTTTGTAAAAAGAAAAAAATGTATTTTTATAAAATAATAACAATTTAAAAAATAATCGTAATATGCATTTTTATTATTATTACGAGTCATGCATAGTAGTATTTAATTGATTCTATTGATATTTTTATTTTTTATTTATGTTTATTTGATTTGTATCATTTGTAATGTATTATATATTTGTATGCATTTTTATATTCGTATTTTTTGTTGGTTATTATTAAATTATAATTACAACATTAATCACAATAATTCTTTAATTTGATTTAATTATTTATCTTCATGGCATTAATCTTCTTTGTATTCTTATTTATTCGTGATCTCACTTATTTCTTTAAATTATTTATTCACAAATGTTTCTATGATATAATAACTTAAATCGATGACATCACACATACATTTATTTCATTTCTTTGCTCCCAAGATGGCGGCAGCGCTCGAGGCTCCGCAGCCTGACCTTTGTTCCGTTGACGTCGCCGGTAAATCAATCCTCAAACATACACATGCGGACACACACTCTGTCACGTCCTCCTGAAACACTGCTGGCATGAGAGCCGACTCATCAAACCCACCGTCTCACACGCACGCACACACACACACACACACACACACACACACACACACACACACACACACACACAGCGGCATGGCCCCAGGGTTTTCTGGGATAGTGGAGTGTTTTTTCTTCCAGCTGATGCTCTCGAGGTGGGGGAGGTGGGGTGGGGGGGGGGGCTGAAGTCATGGGTGTGTCTTCTTCACATTCCATTGCGTCCCTAAAACAACAACATTTATTCATCATACATCATTTGCTGTTATTGCACATTCATCGTATTCCTGCCCTGATTGCGTGCTCGCGTGCTGTTGGGGGAACTCGTGTGACGGTTTTGTGTTTTTTTCCTCTTTCTTTGAGAGGCTCCAGATGGCTGAGAGACAGGTGAGCCAATTAGCGAGTCTCTACACAGCAACATCATCACACCGGCGGAGCACGACAGCCAAACACACGCACGCACACAGTAACACACGCGTGCACACACATGCACGCACACACATGCGCCTGCGTTCCACATGACTGCGCTGCGGTGTTAACAGCAGCGCCATGGCGCTCCGATGTGTCCCTCAGTCAGTCAATACGCCGCCACGAGCCCATCGATGATGTCGTGGATATGAAACTGATTTCACAACACGCGACGATGTCGGGAACGATGACGGATGATCCTCTGATTTTAGCTCATTACCGCGGCCGCCTGCGACACGCGGCGCCGTGCGCCTACAGTGCGGCACATTATGCGTGTTTGACGCGACCCAGAAAACGGGCATAATGAATGAATGCACGAGCAAATCAATTCAGATTTGAATTGATTTGCTCGTGCATTCATTCATTCATTCTCAAGGAGCCAGAAATATTTCAGCGAAAGCCTCGCTGATGTTCATTATAATTCTAATGAAGTCGGAATCTTCACAAAGGAGGAGGGAGACGCAGAAAGACGGCAAGTCTAAACACAACAACAGCAACGTCTATCTCTCTCCCTCCCTCCCTCTCTCTCTCTCTCTCACGTCATCTATTTTCGGTGCTGAATATTAGACGTGGAAAATTCACATTTTTACATAAATGAGGCATCAGCCGCTGTGGAAAACCCGGCCACACCTGACCTCACAGTCTCTACCTCTCCCAGTGTTCGATATGCGAACAATACCTGCACACTTATGCATCCTTACGATGCAACACACCCACGCACACACACACTCGCGCTGATTATTTGGATGCTCCTGTTTGTTTGTGTATTTTTCTTTTTGTTAGGGAGGATAATTGAGCAGCCATGACGGCTGCTTTCCCACCTAATGGAAGGGGGCAAATTAATCTCCCTGTGCTAATGTCTGCAAATGGAACAGGACCACTGCTGCCACCGACCTGCAGTGAGCGAGCGTGTGTGTGCGTGTGTGTGTGTGTGTGTGTGTGTGTGTGTGTGCGTGTGCGTGTGTCAGGTCGAGGCCGATGTCATATGATGGAGCTTGTTTGATTCATCTGAAGATATTTTCTTCTTCGTTCTCCTGGACCTCTGGAAAGAGTTTCAGAGCCCAAATGGTTTTGATGGTTGAGTCTTGTCGTGGCTTCGTGTCTGCTAACAGTGTTAGCTGTTGACTGCTAGTCCACACAACGTAACACAAGGTCGTGGTTATGTTCAAACGTGCAGCGATTCGGACAAACAAATGAAGACTTGCTGGTGAAAACAGCGTTTACAGCTGCATGGCATCGATGTGACGCAGCCTCGGCTCATGTTGGTACATAAACAGTGTTTTGTGGCGCGAGCGGGAGGCCGGGCGAATGTCATCCTCTTTCCCCATCTTAACAGCCGGTGATCCTGCAGCCGCCCTGCCTCCTCCGGTAAGCCTCTTCCCGTGGATGACCTCCAGGGAAGATTGTGTTGCTTCTGTCGGAGTACAGAGGAGTTGATTACGCGGCGGTGCCGGGGCTTTGTTCTAAGCGTTTGCCCGTCCTTGGCTTTTCAGAGAGAGAGAGAGAGAGAGAGAGAGAGAGAGAGAGAGAGCGAGAGAGAGAGAGATGTGGAAGAAGAAACAGAAGAGGGATCTTATCTGTCCCTCGGGGTCTCGTGTCCTTTCATTCCAGATTGTCTTGGTGACCCTCTGGCCCAGCCCGGTTTATCCCGACCCGCCGCCGCGTCGCTTGTTTACTGTCCCGTAATGACATCGTCAATGGCAACAATACGTCCGCTTATCGCCAGGTGCCGGCCGCCACAATGGCTGAATGGCGGCGCGATGGAGAGGCGAATTCGCCCCGTTGTCATCTTGAAGTCTTGGGAGGCGCTCTGCTACTCGCCCGTGTGTGCCGGTGAAAGATAAGAAGAATTCTTCATATCGCGCGGCTGATTGCGGAGTCTGTATCTAATGCAATTTTTATTTCTTACCCTCCACTTACCTCTTTCCCCTCCTTTTTCTTTCAAACTGCACAGTCAAGCATCTTTCTTCTCCTCTCTTTGGGGACAAAAAGAAATCTAAATAATTTATCTGTGTTTTGGTGCATTTTCCCGTCCTGTACTTAGAGGCAGAGAGGAGAGGGATGGAACAGAGACAGACAGGAGGAAAGGCAGATGAGTGGCTTTCTTTTTTCTGAATGGGATGAATGTGAGCAGCATGCTGAGGGGAGTAAGAAAAGGGAGAAAAAGGGATGGCGGGAGGGAGGTGGACGGGTGGAGAGGGGCCAAAGAAGAGCCTGCAGACTTTTGGTAATCCCTCTTTTATTAATATGAACAGAGCTGCTCACTACTCGTTAGGCCCCTCTGTCTGTTTCTTACATGTAGCCCCTCCCATTTGCCGAGCCGGTGAACCGCCAGTCAATTAAAGCGGGACCAGTCCGGCCTCCCGCCGCCCGAGTCCAGCTCCACCGGTCTTCTGATCCCGCTTGAAGTCGCGCACTTGCTGTTTGGCACAACAACAAATAAAAATGGCGTCCTCGCCGAAGCTCTGCACGTTACCATGACATCCTTCCCCCCCACCTTTACATCACTCAGTGCCCCGTAGCCAATGGGCATTGACCTTTCGCTGTCAGAGCGTGTTAGGGGGAGAGAGAGAGAGAGAGAGAGAGAGAGAGAGAGAGAGAGAGAGAGAGAGAGAGAGAGAGAGAGAGAGAGAGAGAGAGAGAGAGAGAGAGAGAGAGAGAGAGAGAGAGAGAGTAAAGCAGCCACTCGCTGGAACCAACAAACACAAATAGGTCATTCAATTGTAAACACAATTTACAAGCGACGGCGGCTGCTTGGTTTGAGTCGTGGCCTCAAGTTACTGCAATGTCAGCGCCACTGTGTGTGTGTGTGTGTGTGTGTGTGTGTGTGTGTGTGTGTGTGTGTGTGTGTGCGTGCGTGTGTGCGTGTTTCCTGTGAATGACAAAAACAAGATGCTGGTCTTCACAGGGCCTGATGTCACGGCTCAGCAGGGAGGCGACTGCAAACCTGTAAAATGCAGGATGGTGACCGGGGCCACACATCGCACACAGAGAGCGTCTCTGGACGGTACCAGGTGCCCCGCCCTGCAACCCCGAAGCTTATGTCTCTCCCAGACGCTGCCACACGTCCTCCAACGGAAACCCATCAACGCGGTTCATGTGCAGGCAGCAGGTTTAGAGCAGCAGGCAGATAGAGACGCTCAGAGTGGTCCGTCTTAGAAGAAACTCATTTTTATGTGGAAGTGCCAATTTTGCAGGCGACTGGGTGGGACCGCAGCGAAACGAGTCACGCTGGGGTGTGAAGAGCACTTCTGCAGATAAGTTGCGCTTGGTAGTGCACCTCTGAATTTCTGTAACTTTGCACTTCGACGTTCACCTGTAAATATGTATCGGCATTATTCCGAGCTCAGAGTCGCAGCATCCCGCGGTGTGAAACGTACTTCCCAGCCTGACGAGAAAAAGGACACGGCAGCGTTTTGAAAATCCCGGAAGATGATGTCAGGAAAAACTGCACGCAAACCCACTCAGAGGGGGAGGGAGGGAGAGAGAGGGGGAGGGAGGGAGAGAAGAAGTCTGAAGGGCAAAACACACAGGCTGTGTCTCTTAGCATCACGTCACATGTCACACCGGATGTGCTCTGCAGACAGAGGAAGTAGTCGAGGTACATTGGACAGGAAGAGCCGGTTAGCAGTGACGGCGATGCTTTTCTGTCATGTCCCGGAATGACTCACGAGACGATGGCGTCTCAGCGTGGGAGTCCGGACGGTGGCTTGGCCCCGTTACCCGAGGCAACAACAGGCAATCGTATTTTCGATGCATATTTCTCCACGTTCCTGCGGAGCAGTGCAGTAAACTCGATTATGTAACTGGCGCGAGAATTTTTAGTTCATAAAACAGGGTTTAACTACTGTGTCCCCACTTTAAAAGTGTTTTTTAATGCAAAAACACTGCCGAGAGCAGCTTTAATATCTGCAGAAATATGAGCTGTTGTCAGTGGATAACAAATCATCAGTCGTCATTGTCAGCGACCCCAACAAGCGGAACATTTGTAGAACTTAATTGCGTTTGTTGATTTAGAAGCGTCGCAGCGTTCACTGTAATAAACAGGCAGCAACGTTTGACCTGGACGCGTGATGTGGTCCGTCCGGTGCTCTCATTCACTCTTCTTTTCGTTGTTGACACGCTCGCCGTGTGTCAACATTTATCGGCAGACGCGAGCCCGCCATCGGTTTTGGCTGAGAGAAAGTGCAGCGAGAGGCCGATCCCATTTTGAACGGTAAACAACGGAGGCGGAAAATGGGTAATCAGGTTAGAAGTTAGCAAAAGTGCCTCCTGCGTTGTAATGGCGATGGCCGCGCACGGCGGATAATTTAGGATTTCGATTGTTGTTGTTTTTCAGCGAAATGCAGGTGTTTTGTGAAGACAGACGCTTTTTGCCCTGTATGCCAAACATTCTAATGAAGCTCACGTACAATCCATAATTTTACTATCCCCCACCTGCCAGCTAGCCACACACACACACACACACACAATAGTCAGAGGCATAGAAGCCACACACAGACACACAATATGCACTAATGAAGCTGTTCTCCTCTCTTTTCTCGTTCCTGGCTCAGTGAAACATGCATAAATCATAATAAACAGAGAGATGAATTTTTAATCAGCAGCTCCCTGCCTGTGTCTTCAGCCCCGGCCTCCTATGGGGAGGAGCGGCTGCGATGTGCCAGGTGTGTATATATATAAGGAGCAGGGTCGGGCACTGAGACACGCCTGTCTGCGCTGCCTCTTCTCCGGGCATCATCTGCTGGACCGGGGCCGTCCCTCCGGAGACGAGACGCGTCCGGATGAGACTCGCTGTCCGCTCCGTACCGGCCGGAGGCTTTCGGTCCACGCAGAGACGGACATCTGAGGAAAGGAGGTCCTGGTAAAGTGAAGCACCAAGGCTGTATGCCAATCACACACAAGCTGGATTCAAATATATATCCATTTGGAAAACATGGTGGGACATTTTTCTTTTTACCAGGTTGACATTTGATTTCATCAATGTGACGGAATCGGGGGGGCCTACAAGATCTGTGATTCATACCAGGAACTATGGGCAGTAAAGGATTCATTTGGTCTTTCATGATAGAAGTTCTTTGCTCTCTTAATGAAGTGTTCTGCACACGCTTGACTTGATGTCAACTTGGCTTCTTTCCATCGGTTCAATACAACTTTGCGGTTGCTGTTAATCTATTTACCTCGTAAGAACTTAACGAGTGCCGGACGGTTCATTCCGTCCTCTTGTCTCCGGCTGTGCCCCGGTTGAGCCATGACCAAAACACAGAGATGTGAACAGTGGGCATCGTTGGCACGGCGCCGGACAGGGCCGCCGAGCATGCAGTCCAGATGTGGAACTGGGGGCTCGGCTCTTCTAGAGCTGTGGTATTAGACTCAAATAGGCCCACAACACAACAACATGAGCTGAGCTGTCACAGGGGATTACTTCAGCTCGGCAAGCCAGCGGGTCTCCACTGCTCTGCCGCTCTGCCAGAGAGAGAGAGAGAGAGAGGGAGAGGGCGTGGTGGGGGGGAGAAAAGGGGAAACGACGGCAGAAGCTGAGAGGAACAAGGCGGGAGACGGAGAAGCAAAGAGGACAAAAGAAGAAAGGGGAAGCGAGCGCAGCTTGCAGCACGATAAGGTGCGTATGTTTCGTGTACGTGTCTGATGTTGGAGCACTCGTCTGAACTCAGCTTTGTGGGGGGGGGCCGGGGGCCGACGAGCTGCTGCTGAGGTACACACACACACACACACACACACACACACACACACACACACACGCACACACACACACACACGTGGTCGCCTATTTGTTTCTGACCTAGATGCTGCGTCCGTGCGTCCGTCTCTTGGATTGGTGCACTTCCATCTCAGGTGTGGTGTTGTTGCATGGCTGGTTTTGAACCAACAGTCGGTGGAGTTCGACCGTACCATCAACAGCTCCCCCACCCCCGCTCCGCTTTTAAATGAAATACCCGGCAGGCCGCTGTCATTCACCTTTGACATCAGTTACTTCTATTCATGAACAGTGTGTGTCATACAGTTGTGTTTGCCCTTCAGATAATTTGCATTTTCGTATTATTCCACCCACAGACGCATGAATATGTATCGTTTTATGTTCCTGTTCTTTTCCTGCTGTCGAGAGTCGTAGTATCTCGGCATGTTGAGGCGATGGGGTCCAACACACTGTTTCCTGCTGAGTTGTAAAGATGCATCGATTCGGGCACTGTGTTGATGAATGTTCAGAATAAGGATCTGATGACGGCTCAAGGGTTTTTGTCGCCATTTAGCCGAGGTGGAGACTTAGAAACCAAGTGTTCAGTTGCTTTAAAATCCTTGAAACTTTTAAATCTCGATGGCTTTTGGCAGAAAAATGGTGAGATTTCAGGATTTCCATCAGCGTTCACCTTTCAGAAGCGCTAAAGATCTTTCAGAAGCGAATAGTTAGTTTTGTTTCGTGGCATTGATTGTTAAAGAGATGGATGAGAGGGTCTCTGTGTTTGGACCAGAGGCCAAACCAAAGCAGGACGTGGCATTTTCCAAGCCAAGTCTTTGTCATTTATTTCCTTTTCATTCATTCAAACTGTCTCATTTCTTGAATCTTTTACACACAAACGGAGGGATTATGAATGATGATATTTTGTCTGAGCTCCCCTCCTGTTGCATAAAAGATTGAGACGAGCGTCTGCTGCGCACCTGATCATGAAAAACAGTCGTGCCGAGGTTGACTTGTTCTGCATCGAGTCAACATATTTGGTTGATGTTTTGCAGGTAGTAATTTATTGCACCATAATTTACTGACGGGATCGGTGAATGCTTCATTGGGTGACAAATGACACTGCTTTTGAGGCGTGCACTTCATTTGCAATTTCTCGATGAAAAATATGACTTTGAACGGTTTTCTGCATCAGGCGGTCGCTGCGAGCGAGGAACACGGGGAACTTTTCCAGCGGTTCAGCTCGCGTGCAGCACGGTCAGCGGTGTGCATCAGAGGACCAATACTCTGTGCTGCAGACGTCTTCAACGCAACGGAAGTAAATAATGCGGCGCAGTCTCCACAGGAAGATGAAGCACATTTGAATGGGTCTGTAATCCGGCACATTGGATATGAATTGAAACAGTAATGCTGACTTTTACTTGAGAGCGCTCACAGTTTATGATGAGTAGCACTGCAGGTGGACAGCGCAGCAGCACGGCAAAGATCCTAAACAAACAGACAAGGATATTGTGTCTTTATGTCTTTTGGGTAAAATTCTTGAATGTCCAAGTCAACTAAATCCAGCTCATCATGTGACTCATCATGTTTTTATTGAACAAGTTTATTTAACAAGTGAGAAGTAAAGACGGACGCTGTCCAGATGCGGCACTTTTACAAAATGTATTTGAATTGCTTCAGTACGTTGAGTGTGCTTCAAAAACTGCCACATTTCCCAAACTTCTCCTAGCTTCGGATGCTCTGCAGAAAGTTTAAAGTCTCAGAAAAATACTCTGCACTACAAACCAGGAGGGTGCAGAGTTTGGGAGGCAGGGAGTTCCATCGCGTTGCATCAAAGGAAGTGCAGCATCCAGCGCTTTTGGAACTAGACTCATAAAAGTGAGAATATCTCGGCCTCTGCTGCGTGGATTTTGAAAAGAATACCTTTTTTTTTTTTACGTCTCCAACACTTGGAGTATTCTATAAACGTTGTAACTTCATATCCACTTCAAACCTAATGTGCTCTGAGGAGGAACAGCCATGTTGGTGCGTCGCTACTTCCAGTGCAGAGTGCGGCATGAAGGGAAGAAGGGAAGGAGTCTCATCCTCAGTGCATTCTCCTGAGAGTTTCTGCCTCTGAGATGACTTCTTATTATTCTTCAGCCCTACACGTCCCTCTTCCTTCCCCGTCCTCTGGGTTTGCTGGCGGTTAAACCAAGCGTCCCCTCCCACTCGCCCCACAGTGTGCCTAGCTAATGGTGTGGATGATATTAGTCTCCTATTACAGATATGACGTTGGTTTAGAGTCACTGACTCTCCCCGCCATTTAGCCAAATGGGTCAGGGCAATGGGCGTTAAAGCGGCCTCTTGAACCCCCCCCCCTCCCCTCCTCCCAGCCTTCCTTAAATCTGCAAAACCAGCAACGGCGAAGGGAGCGCACCTCGTCTCCGCTACAACGATTTCATCTGCCGAGCACCTTTTCAATCAAAGGGTGTCAGGTGGGCGCCGCTCTCGACATGACTCTAATACAATGCATGGACACACACGTACAGGAAGTGGCCTCCTGAGGGGGGGGGGGGGCCTGGCATAAAAAACAAAACATGCTCGAGCACGTGCACCATATGCCCCAGAAGCAGATCAATACTCGCAATCATCCAGGTGACAATGGGTCAATGGGTGCAGGTTTATCGGCCCCTGATTCACGCGCCATCATCGCCTTCTCACAAATCACACAATCAAAGGGGGGGGGGCATATGTGAAAGAGGAGGGGGGGGGGGGGGAGCCCGGGAGCTTGCAGGTACATGAAATGTGTGAATATGTGCGTGAAGTGAATTGAAATGGCTGTGAAAGT
The DNA here is from genome assembly GCF_949748355.1 of Melanostigma gelatinosum. Taxonomy (NCBI): domain Eukaryota; kingdom Metazoa; phylum Chordata; class Actinopteri; order Perciformes; family Zoarcidae; genus Melanostigma; species Melanostigma gelatinosum. The sequence goes on along the minus strand of NC_136655.1, from coordinate 2,413,954 downwards.
GCATCTGGGGGGGGGGGGGGGCACACACCTCCCTTTGTGTGAGTTTGAGCGTATTTGCGTTGTGTGCATATAGCATTCTTTGTGTGTGTGTGTGTGTGTGTGCGTGCATGCATGTGTGTGTGTGCGCGTGCGTGTGTGAGTGTGTGTGCGTGTGTGTGCGTGTGTGCGTGCGTGTGTGTGCGTGCGTGTGTGTGTGTGCGCGTGCGTGCGTGTGCGTGTGTGCGTGTGTGCGCGTGTGTGTGCGTGTGTGTGTGTGTCTGTGCGCGTGTGCGCGCGTGTGTGTGTGTGCGTGCGTGCGTGAGTGTGTGTGTGCGTGCGTGCGTGCGTGAGTGTGTGTGTGCGTGTGCGTGCGTGCGTGCGTGTGTGTGTGTGTGTGTGCGCGTGTGTGTGCGCGTCAGGTGTCATCAGACACCATCCTGCTCTCTCTCCTGCAGCCCCAGAGGATCAGTGGAGCTGCACCAGTTTCAAATGAAAATAAATGAGAGGCAGTGACCGCTACTGCCTGGGTCCCACTTTAATGAGGAAAAGGAGCAGAGAGGGAGGCGGGAGAAGGAGGACAGAGGTGGAAGAGGAGGAGGAGGAGGAGGGGCGGGGGAGAAATTGGAAAGTGAGGGAGAGATTGGTCGGAGTTGGCTACGAAGGTGCCGAGAGAGAGAGAGAGAGAGAGAGAGAGAGAGAGAGTAGTGGAGAAGGGGAGGGGAGGGGTTGGTGATGAATGGAGGGCCTCTCTCTGTCACCGATGCGATGGCCAATTACAGTTGGAGCGCTCCGGTGCACTGCAGGTGGAGCGTACAGTGTTTTGAGTGGCCGGAGAACATCCCCCCATCCTCCATTTGCATCGAGGGGAGAAATCACTGCGCGGTGTGCAGCTTACAGCAGCTTTTGGGTTTACTGTGCCGTTCATGCCGTACACCATTGTAGGTCTGGACTGCACTACACAAGTGTGTTCTTCACACCCTGTGCAGCTGAAACCCTTCACTACCAAACACAGAAGCTTCTCGGCTGTGAGATGAGCCACAGGAGCACCGGCTCCGTGACGGCTTTTTCTTCTTCTACATCTCCGGTTACATGAACCCTGTAGGCCGTAGTTTAGATGACTATTAACAGAAGATATGTGGAGTGGTAACGATATTGTTTTTCTTAATCCTCTTGTAAAGAGTCGCGTCGCCTCCTGCATAGCACGACGATTACACGCCAGCATCAAGGACAACATGGAGGATCAAAAGGCTTTTCAATGATGGCGAGACACTTGTCACTTTGGATATGTCTGGCTTCCATAACATGTCTTCTTTCAGACCAGTGGAAAGAAAACATCCCACATACACACATATTTGACTTCTTTGTCTTTTTGTGTCTGTAGATTTCTCCTAAATTCACCAAAGTTCGCATTAGATAATGCCTCATTTGCATGTTTAAACATTGCAAAATACTTCTTGTCTCAGTGTAAGTGATCACTGGGGAAGTTCCATGGTGATATCTGTTCGTTGTTCTGACCCTATTCACCTGTCGTGTCTCCCCTGAAGCTAAACGCCGTATTTAATTGTGAGGAGTTAAACTACAGCACTGGTAATCGCTGTCGTTATTCGATCACGTATAGCTTCATGCTAAAGCTGCAGCTGACTTCAAAGTGCTACACCATCTGCTGGAAGGTTGTAAAAAAAATAAAAATCAAAAACTGCCAAAGCTGAGCTTGATTAGATCCTCAAACGTCCCACAGGAGGAACGGTGCTCGAAACCAAAACCGGGGTGAAGTCATCCGGCTGAGAGTCCGGAGATACGAGGTCTTCCCTCGACATGTTTCCACTTCAGCGCGGCTGAGTCCAGTCCGCTCCAACAGAGAACGCTAACGCTAGCAGACAGCAGCACAGCGTAGCCGGGAGGCGTCTTCAGGGACAGAGGACATCCAGTGTGTGTGTGTGTGTGTGCGTGTGTGTGTGTGTGAGAGAGAAACACACACTTCAAGTCATGTCGAGACCACCGGTGCAGACATTAGTGTGTGAGGGTCAGTGAACAGGTCACAAGGTATTTGCTCGACAGTGTTGTACTTGATCAGACTGTCGTGTAAAGCGGAATGTGTGTGTGTGTGTGTGCATGTCTGCATGTGCATGTGGGTCATGCATTAAACCCTTTAACCAGTCAGGAGTTACAGCCCTGTTTCTCAGTTTGTGTTCGCTCACATGCTCTTATAGCGATGTACATCAATCCAAAAGTGTAGCGTAATACTTCAGATATAACTTTGTTTCGGGTCAAAAGTAATTCAGTTGGTTGTCTGTCTTGACCTGGGACTTGAGACCTGCAAAACAATGCAAAACAACCTCTGCATTCATCTATTCTTTCATATAGATTTGCTGTGTGTTGAAAATCATTGGGCATACATGCAAATCAAAATAGTTTTATTATGACTCACATGCCAGACAATGACCTTCATGAGGAGCCTAACTTATCCTGTAAAGAAGAACATATGACATGTAGTGACTGTAAATAAAGAGTGAAAACTAGATTCTGATCCTCTTCGACTGGAGGTTGTTCATCAACATTATATTGAATCAGAATTCTGATCCACATACAATGAAAATACACAAATAAAACAACACGAAGAGGCACTGAGCTGATTCCTCCGTGTGCTGGAGTTTGTGTGTTTGTGTCAGATCGTGTGCAAAACAGGTCAGCGAGCAGTTAGAGGCTGCAGCCCCACAGGTAGACCTGGGAATTCATGTTTAACGGGAACACGGTGTCCTAACCAGAGTCCATCCAGCAAGGACCCGAAACAAAGTGAGAGGGAACGAGAGAGAGAGTGATGGAGGAGAGGGAACGAGACGGATGAAAATGGAGGAGCGAGGAGGGCTGGAGAGAAATATGGGAATGAGATTTGAAGATTGAACGGAGAGTGGCAGCGAGAGTGATGGAAAGAGATGTGGGGGGGTGTTCATCCACTCCATCTGTGTTTTTTTGTTTGGTTTTCTGTCTGGGGCTCTGCGCCTGACAGAATAAGAAAGTAGTGGAGAGACTAGTCGAGACTGGGACGCCTCCGTCATCCTTTCATTTAGGAAGCGATTCATCTGCAAACACACTTGTGTGCAGTGCGGAATATACACTGATCAAAACGTGTTTTCCCCCCCGAGCGTTTCGAGCGGCGAGGATGAACGGTAGCCGTCGGGGTCAGTCTGGTTTCGGGCTCCTCACATGTCCACTTAGGCTCAAACGCAGCTGCTTGCTTTTCTGAATTATTCATGAGCCCCTTCATTAAATATGCACGTGTGAAAAGCCGGCGCCATCAGCTACCCACAATCCTCTCCTCTGGGCGAGCAGGAAGCCTTAAGAGTCCTGGATGATCGTTTATAGAGTCGGATACACAACATGGAGGCGTCTTCTTAATCTGCTCTTTAAGACAACCTATTTTCAGTCCTGTCTCTTCGTCTCCTTCTCCTCCGCCCTGTCCTCCCTCTTCTCCTCCTCTGCCCTCCCTTACTCCTCCTTTTCTAAGTCATCGATTTGTATTGTTCGGGCAGCTGAGCCCCCCTCCTCCTCAGCCCGAGGTGAGAGAGATGAAGGCAGGCGAGAAAGAGAAAAGTAGGGGGGGGGGGGGCGAGGGCGGAGGCGGACCTTGCCATGAGCGGGATCTGGGAGAACACGGGGCCCTAGGGTGGAGAGATGGAGAGACAGGAGAGGTGAGGGGTGGAGCACAACAACACAATGTAGGTAGTGTTCACTGGATCGGAGGGAAATGCATTTCTTAAGGTGTCAGCTTGGAAAGGAGAAGTTGTCTCTCTGGTCATAGTTTCCCTAATGTCTTGTTTTGTTGTACATCCTCATTCTTGTCCTCTTCAGAATGTGGTGGCGTCCTTTAGCGTTTTGTTTTAGTTGCTGCTGCTGTGGGAGAAAGAAGACGTGAATGGCTGTGTGCTTGCAGACTGTGACGCTTCTAGTTTTGAGAGGGTAGCGTCGGGCTCGTCTGGCAAGAAGCGCTGATGTGATGGAAGATTTGAGGAGAGAAATTGCATCATTATGTTCCAGCCACCTGCCAGACTTCTATTCTGAAAGGGAGGTCTTCTATTTATTTGTGAAAGTTTTCCCAAAAACCTGATGTTATTATTTTCTTAAAGAAACGGCCAAATTGAAGCTTGTTGTGAATGTAACACTATGGAGAACATCAAGTGATCTAGAGGGTCAGTGTTCCCTCCAATCGTATTACAGAAAGTGGCAATAGAAAGGTTTTTGCTTTAACTTATCATTATAGTAAATTAAGGAAATGTTGATTGGACGATGTAATGGCTATGGACACCATCAACGTTTAGATTGCTTCCTTTCACTTTCACTCTGCAATTCTGTCTTCCAGAATGCAGAAAAATCCAGAGCGAAAACTAGCGTTCAGTGTACACACAGCTGCACACATGCTAACTAACACATGCATAGCTGCACACATGCTAACCAACACACGCATAACTGCACACATGCTAACCAACACATGCATAGCTGCACACATGCTAACCAACACATGCATAGCTGCACACATGCTAACCAACACATGCATAGCTGCACACATGCTAACCAACACATGCATAGCTGCACACATGCTAACCAACACACGCATAACTGCACACATGCTAACCAACACATGCATAGCAGCACACATGCTAACCAATACATGCATAGCAGCACACATGCTAACCAACACACGCATAGCTGCACACATGCTAACCAACACATGCATAACTGCACACATGCTAACCAACACATGCATAGCAGCACACATGCTAACCAACACATGCATAACTGCACACATGCTAACCAACACACGCATAGCAGCACACATGCTAACCAACACACGCATAGCTGCACACATGCTAACCAACACATGCATAGCAGCACACATGCTAACCAACACATGCATAACTGCACACATGCTAACCAACACATGCTAACCAACACACGCATAGCAGCACACATGCTGACCAACACACGCATAACTGCACACATGCTAACCAACACATGCATAACTGCACACATGCTAACCAACACATGCATAACTGCACACATGCTAACCAACACACGCATAACTGCACACATGCTAACCAACACACGCATAGCTGCACACATGCTAACCAACACATGCATAACTGCACACATGCTAACCAACACATGCATAACTGCACACATGCTAACCAACACATGCTAACCAACACACGCATAGCAGCACACATGCTAACCAACACATGCATAACTGCACACATGCTAACCAACACATGCTAACCAACACACGCATAGCAGCACACATGCTAACCAACACATGCATAACTGCACACATGCTAACCAACACATGCATAACTGCACACATGCTAACCAACACACGCATAACTGCACACATGCTAACCAACACACGCATAGCTGCACACATGCTAACCAACACATGCATAACTGCACACATGCTAACCAACACACGCATAACTGCACACATGCTAACCAACACACGCATAGCTGCACACATGCTAACCAACACATGCATAACTGCATACATGCTAACCAACACATGCATCGCATATTAAATGCAACATTAAAACAGCTGCCGCATGAATTGCATATTGCAACTGCCGGTTCCACATGACGACATGGAAAATTGAGTATGTTCACTTTTCATTAATGGATGGATGCGTTTTGTTTGGCAAACAGGAGGAAAGGATTTGTTTGGAATTTTCGAAGCAAATGAGGAGATTTGATTGCGCGACTGTTTAGCAGACGTACATGACAACATGCGTTCCAGTCGGTGCGTCTTCACTGCAGCAGCTGACACGCCTGCACGTGGAGAGAGACAGGTGTTCGTAAGCCCTTGGCAAACACGGAGGAACGTACACATGCAGTTTCTCCTTTTACCTCCTTACCCGTGTTATTCGATGATGATTATCATTAAAGTCGCTCATGTAGTAATAATAGTGAGCGCCGGCATTCCTAGCTTGCTTTCCAGTGTAGAATGCAATTTCTTTCTTCTTTTCTGAAAGTTGTTTGCATGAACAATCAATTAGCAATCTCTGTGATCGCTGTGAAACCATTTGGGACACAGTTGAGTCAGTCTTAAAGGGACAGTTCACCCAAACTACAAATACTGGGAATAGTTTTGGTTTGATTTGTTCAGGTTTAAACATATCCGTCTCAAGAACACAAACAGTTTGTATGGAGACTATTTGTGCAGCAGACAGTGGTTTCATGAAGACTACTGAGGTCTGTGAATTGTATCTGAAAAGGCAAAAGACTGATTTTATTAATGCCACATACAGAATTCCTTTCATTTCCATTTTTTAAGGTTGGAGGCATAAATCTCTGAGGCTGATTATCAAAACCCACATGTGGAATTAAAACCTAATTTGGATGCCTAAATTCCATAGGAGTGAATGGGGAAATGATTTTGTGTAATTTCTGTGAACTTAAGCGATGGAAAGAGAATGATTCAGAGCAAACAATGTGGCATATCCCCGAAATCTGTTCGAAACAAGCAGGGGAATAGTAGGCGCACAGATTCCGGTGATGTCTTCTTTCGTGGTTGCCCTGTTTGACGCTGTTGTCTAATCATAAACGTGTCTGATTTGGCTCGTGAGCCGTCACCTGAAACAACATTTCAGGCCTGAATATGAAATCCTGCGAAATGAAGCGAACGCAGCCGATCATGATGCAGCGGTTGGTCAAATGATATCCTGGAGAACTCTGTGGACTCTGTGGTTCTGTGGAGGGTCAGGTGAGGTGAAACATGCAGCCTCGCTCCTGGGACACTGCGAGCCTCAAGGCCCCCTGATGTCGGCTCAGCCTTTTCCCATCCACACTCTGACCTCGGCCCTTGCTCGCAAACATGCAGACTGACCCCCGAGCAGGGCCGCGGGCCAAGTCCCACCCACGCCGTACACTTACCCTGCTGTATGTGTGCATACTGAGCACTTTCTTTTTCTCCCAATGACCCAGATACTCATATTCTTCCCCCAGAGAGCCGCCTCTCTCACTCTACGAGAGGCTCATTATTTTACTGGAGTGCCTCCCTTCTTTCCTCCTACCGAGGAGGAAGTGGGGCAACCTGGTAGACATGCTGCACTGGGGTGCGTTCAAGCCCACTACGGTTCCACCGGGAGGCATTCTGGATCCACACAATTAACGTAAAATGGAGTCAGCAATTTCGCAGCAAATTATGCACTGCTTCATTATTACCTGGCTATCCCCCCACGCGTAATTGCACCTCTCCAAATTTGGCCAGCTCATTTGATTGTAAATCACCTAACTGGCCATGCTTTTATTAGGTACAAGCATGTCGGCTGCTGATATGCTCTGAATCATGCGTGTGCGTTGCAGTTAGCAGGCTGCATCGATCTGCCCGCATTCAAATAAAAGCATCATGCGTTGGTGTGGGAGTGTTATTCCAGGAAGCATTTTTATAACAATGTTCAACTTTTGTTCTCGGGCAACCCTGCGTGAGCGTGCCTGCACGGCCTCGTGTGAACCAAGATCAAGCAACATCTGTATGTATGTCAATGTATTTATTTCACTCCATCGCTCACGGTCCAGATTCGCTCCTGTATGATAACAAAGAGCAACAACTGGTTACAGGCCAACCCTTTATATTCATAAATGAGAAAAACTTCAAGATAAAATCCCCTCTGAGGGCTGAAGAGGGCTCTCTGGTGATACAAGATATGTGATGGTTAAACTGTTACATCCCGTGGTGAAAAGGATGAATAAGTGGATATGTTGTGTCTGAAAGGCAGTGTTGATCCATTCACTTCAAAGATAATTGCAGACCGAAGACACGTGTGTCCACGTTGCCGGCTGCTGGTTAAAGACAGACACTGGTTCGAGACGGCCATGGCTGAGGAGACCGAACAGTTAAAGATCAGCTGCAGCGTTGCGCGCCACGCCTCCGTCGGCTCGGCACCTGCTTCTCCCAACAGTCCGTCAGCTGCGCTGTTTGCAGGAGCGGATTTTCCAGACAGGACCGGCGGAAAAGAAGAAGAAAAAAAAAAAAGCAGGAGAAAAAGCGAACGGGGGAGAGAAAGAGGAGGAGGAGGAGAATGTGACAACTGCTGGATGCGGACAGAGTGTGCGCGCGGCTGGCTACACTGCCTTTTGGGGAGGCCTGATCGGCTCTTGCACCTCTCCCTCTCCGCGGCCAGGCGCAGTTTGTAGGAGAGCGACGCTCCTTTTTCCATTCATCCGGCAGGGCGCACACACAGACACGCACAGTACTGTACGCACACGCACACACACACACACAGGGCAGGCAGGCAACATGACTTCATCCTACAATCTGGATTTCCTGCCCGATATGATGGTGGAGAGCCGCCTGCTTGTTCCCGGAGACAGAATGTGAGTTGTTCTTTTCTTTCCCGTCTTGTCCGCGCGTGATGTCTCGTCTCTGTCCTGTCCTGAAGAGCAGCTGTCCGACGTGGACGCGCCGCTCCGCTGCCGGAGATGTGACTGGAATCGGGGTCGCAATTAACGCTCCGGCCGGTGTGACGGCGCCGCTGCGTTATTGTGTTCGTTGCGGCTTCTTGTTAATATCCGTCGGTAAATAAAACATTGTGCGGGGATCGCGGGAGCGCCCGGGGATGTTATCGGCTCTACAGACAGGATGGTGATGAATGAACGCCATTACGGGGAGTTAATGCCGCCGCCGTGAATAAAAGGTGTCTTTATGAAGCTGTGTTATCTGCTGCGTGCCGTCAAATTGTTTGCAGCCCGTCAGGGTCGAGCATCGGCTCCCGCGTCTCCCCCTCCGCGGAATAGCAGGAGGGGGAAGTTGCTGCGAATTTGCGGCAGCCGCCCATGACACGGTCTCTGGGACGCGCACGAGACGCATAAAGACCACAGAGTCTGTCTCTGGAGTGATCTCAGCCACATGATTTAACTCCGCTCGAGGCGTGTTTTTGCGCCCTCGCGCATGTTATTCTCCTCACTTTGGACACTTGGATGAAATGCATCGGGCGGCATTTGCAGGAGAAAAAGAACACAGAGTGAATAGAGAGGAGAAGCAGCACAGCGGGCAGGAATGCACGGATGAGTGGTAACCCGTGCGGTGCAATTGGATTTGCTGTAATTCAGTTCAAGTCCGGAATTTGTAGAGCAGGGACAAAGAGAGGTTCTCATCCCGACATCATGGTCATGCGGTTTCATTTGTTTGTTTCTTCCACAGTGCATGTCCCACTTTGTCCCCTCAGCTCACAGCGCCTGGTTACTGATGGATCATGTTCTCTTGTTCTCCAGCAGAGAATATGTGGACACACTGCTGCAGCTCTTCCTTTCATCTTCTTATGAAGGTCTTTGTGCCTCTCAGTGTACGTTGGGATGCAACACTTAACTTCTGGTGACTCACGGTGTAAGAGAACAGAACAAAGGTAATGAAGTGTGCATTTGTTTGCGTGTGGGAGGTGTTGTACTGAATAACTGATTCAGTAGACTCATAATGCAAGAGATGTTATGATTCTGCACAGATCCATCAACCCTCACAGCAGCAGCAGCTGGAGGTCAGCTTGTTTCTACATGAGATGCTGTGGAGTTTGACTCATACCATAAAATACAGTGTTTTCATTGTAAACTCTATTTAGTTCCTCCGGCGAACCACAATTCATTACAATGATATCCCACGTAGTCCTGTGAAGTCATTATGTTTACTGCTCCAGGCTCGGTATGATTCACTACAGTAATCTTATCGACGATAACAATATAAATAAAACGCAGCATCACTGTAAACCACCAGACATGCTTGTTAGACGCGTTGTCACCGGGCAGTTCAGCTTGTTATAAATTAGAGCGGTTGTTCACGTCTTCCATGAACAAAAGTTGAGGATAGTACCTGGCACTGTGTTTTGGTACCTGGGTCCAAGCGAGCTGAGCCGATACTTGAAGCTGGAGTTCAAACACTGCTAACCACGGATTGGCCGGAGAGAATCCTCACCAGGCCGATGGGACATCCTGCACAAACATGCGTTAATAAATCAGAATTTAAACCCGAATAAAAAAACAAACTGCCAGCCTGCTGTACGCTCTCTAACAGCGTGCCCTTTCCACGCCTTGCCACTTCCTGGAGCTAACTCCCCCGTTGGCGCTGACGGCCCCTGACAACATCAGACTTGACAAATATTAGCAGAGATCATATGAGAGCTAAGTGGAACCAACAGTCTAATCTCTCTCTATCCAGTCCGATCAGGGCTTAGCACATGAAAGTGAGAGATTCAGGGGGAAGAAATGGAGCAGGACCTCTGCCCTTTGCTTTCCACTTTAACCCCGAGACTGAAGCCAGGACCCGGGTCGCTGACCCCCTCACCTCCTCAACACTGTGCTGAATCCCCACCTGGATCCAAACTACAAGGCTCAGGGTCCATCACACTTCTGGGCTGCAGGACGGACGCTATTTAGAAATGGTTTCTTCAAAAAAGCAGTGGATGAATTTGCAGCCAAAATTCAAGTAAACAAGAACGCAAGGTTGCTGACTTTAACAAGTACACAGTGTTCAGAGGGAAACACGGGGCAGACGCGCGACAATGCTCGAAAACGCCACGTTCTTGTTCGTTCACAGCCCAGCACCGACACAGACGACCCGGTTCTGCTCCCAGACGGGAAAACATCCGTCTGACCGCTGATTCTCTTGACCGCCGTCTTCTCTCGCTCCGTCCTGTCCGAGCCTGAAAGAACACAAACCACGAAGCCAGCAGCTGAGAGGGACGCTGACGGACAGCATCGGGTCTCGTGAGGAATATATAGCGTGTCTGTTTGTGTAGATGAGGGGGGGATGGAGTTTCAGAGGCTTGTCTGCTCAGTATTAGCTTCGATAGGCTGATACCACCACTCGTACTTGTTTTCATTCGTTTTATTGAATGTGTCAACCTTTAACTCGCATGTTAGTCTCTGCAAACCCTCCAATCAGACCTTTGTGAGTCTTTCTGCTTCTTACAAATAACGTACATTTCTTGCAACACAAAACTAGCTGAAAAAAATGCATTTTATGTTTTTCATGAAAGCCGAATGCCGTCACTCGTGGCTCCCACTTCCACCTGATGCAGATCAGTATCGGTTAAGAGCGTCACACAGGCAGTTATTGATCACGAAGCATTCATCAAGTGTTTACGAAACAAAAGGCTGCATCTCAACCATGTACACAACGCTTTATGGCTGTTCTGTGTCCAGTAAAGAAGTGAACAAGAAGAGAGACTGGGGGAGGGAGCAGGGTGACAATTGACGCGGTCGGACTGGGAGAGGACAATGGGGGGGGGGGGGGTGATGGTTTGACAGCATCCGACTCCCTGGACGGACAGCTGGTCGGATTTGAATTGTGTCTCATCTGATGTGGAGATTAAGAGAAAATGAGAGGAGAAAAGAGAATCAGCAGCAGTTTTATCTTCCTCCCAAGCAACAGAGAGAGAGAAGCCTGTTCAGTCACTGTTGTGAGGATGACACACACACACACACACACACACTGAGGATTGGGGAGAAATTCATCAGCGACGGTAGAAGAAGCCCTCCGTCATTTCTGTTGTGACTTTTTTTGTTGACAATATTGTTATTTAGGCGGGAAACATACAGTATGTGTGATATATGATGAGATGGAGTCGGCTTCACGCATCACCAGCCGCAACGTTTGCCTGATGTCGCTTTCTCTCCGTGTGTGTGTGTGTGTGTGTGTGTGTGTGTGTGTGTGTGTGTGTGTGTGTGTGTGTGTGTGTGTGTGTGTGTGTGTGTGTCATAATGATGAATGGCTTTGCTCTGCCGGGGCTCAGGAGCAGTTGTCTGTGGCTGACACCGCCGTGTGTAGGTGGTGATGTATCGCGCCCGTGCGCCCGAGGTCTCGGTGTGGCTGTACGCTGTGTGTGTGTGTGTGTGCAGGTATCTTTATGGATATGATGGTCAACAAGCGTCTTTATAGGCCATGACTGTGAACAGGTGTGTGTTGACATGCGTTTTAGCTTCCTGCGTCTCTTCTTGTGTGCTGGTGGATGCTGTTGAGCAAGGTCTTACAATTTCAGAATCAGATCATTGCCAAGTATGTTTGCACATACGAGACGTTTGACTTGGTGAGGAATAAAACAACAACAGGTGGACAGCCTTTAGCTGATGGACAGAAACCCAGGAAGATGCTCTCAGAGAGCCGGTGCTGTACAGGAGCTGGGGATGTGTTGATATGCAGAGTGACTGTGCAACATGATCTGCTTCTGCAGAGCTCTGATGACGCCGGTTAGATGCTGCCGGTGTGTTTATTGCACTTGCTGTGTGCCTGCGTATGCATCTTGCTTAATCTCCACGAGCTGATGATCTGCTCATGATTGTCTCGTTACTCTTTTCACTCCGTCAGCCATGTTGCGTTCAAGGCCTGTAAAACTAGCTCCTCCCCCCCAAAAACAATCTCTCCCTGTGCCTCGTCACGTCTTTGATTCTTCACATCTTACTGATTTAATTGATTTGGCTCCTCGTGGATGTTGAGGTGAGCGTCTCTATTGCTCGTCATTGTTGTTTCTACAGCACGTTACGAGTCTCCAGCTCTTTGCTCATTCAAGTCAGGTCCGCACAACACGCATACACGCACATTAATTGAGCTCTGCAAAAAGGGTGTTTGTGTGATTGTAAGTGTAAGTAACAGAGTGTGTGTGTGTGTGTGTGTGTGTGTGTGTGTCCTGTTTTCTGAGAGGAGTATTTCATCACTTGGCCTTGAAACGAATGGAGCATGCACATGCTTTCAGTGCTGCATACACACATTGCCACCCACACAAATACGCAGAATGCACATCACGTGACACACACGCACACACACACACACAATCCCCATGTTGTTCACATCATGTCCGTGGGCTGTAGTGACGGGCAGAAATAACTGCATCCTCAGAGACCAGGAGAACACAGCAATGATCTCTCTTCCTCTCTCGGTTTATGTGCACCTCTCCTCTCCACCAACCCCTTCTTCTCTCCATCTTTTCCTCTCCTCCCTTTCCTCCTCTCATTCTCAACAGTCAGCCATTGGGTTTGTACTGTGCAGTGGCGTTGCTCTGCCTTGCTAGAGGGAGAGCTTACCTCATGCATCCCTCTTTGGCCTGTATCTTCCTCTCTGCACTCCCACTCTCTCCCTCTTTCTCCATTCAAGCGTGCTAAATGCTCCTGAGTGTGAGAGGAGCTCATTATTGTGGAGAAGGGAGAGGAATTTAGGATTAGGAGAAACATTCGTGGACTGAGGCTCTTGTTCGGCTAAAAGAGCATCAGAATTACAGAGCGGGATAGATTTACCTGCGTTAGTTTGCCGTACTCTTCGCTCATCGCCATTGGGTTGTGGGTTTTACCGTGAATTTTAAATGATTACTTCCCCTGAAATGTACCTCTCTTTTCCCGGCAAAGCTGGATTTCAATCTATTAACAACGACTTTTATGATCTTTCTTCAATGTATGTGAGCAACGGTTCCTTTTGAAGGTACACTATATGCCAAAGGTCAGTGCCAACTGCCGTCAGCGTGCAGAGCAGCTCCTGCAGCTCAAATCACCGCTCTTCATTCCAGACACCTCGGCAACATGGTTCCGAAGCGTCGGTTCTCGTGACACACTTAATTGCGAATCGTATCACTTCTTGTGCACAACAGGATCACCGGTGAAGACGTAGCAGATGCGGAATATGTTCGAGCTGCAAATGCAATCATTTCCACAACAAGCTGGACGGCAGCTTGAATCATCGGCGTCTGTGATATCAATCGGATGGCAAAAGAGTAATTTCCATGAAAAACCTGTTGTCAGGAGGAGCAGAGGTAACTTCAATCAGCCAGTATGATGTTTGGAATGGAAGCCTGCAGGCTCCTGGGGCTGGATGGCACTTGGTTATCTCTGTGATAGCGAATGGGAGAGAAAGAGATTTTGATGGGGTCAAACTGTCCATTAATGTGCCATTTCGTCCGTGTCTAACCTTTAAGATTTGAGTATAAACTTGTAGCATAAGTGGACAGACTATATTTATCCCCGCCAATAAACTGTATCTATATTGGCCTGTTCCTGTGATTCAAATGTATAGTAATAATAAAAAAAGCTGGCAGTGAAAAATGCCTATAGAAGGAGCTGCTGGCCCACTCAGCAGCATTCAGTTTGTCGTGGATTCTGTGTCTTTATAGGGTCTAGAGGTCTAGGTTATATTGCAAAAGCTTTACAATTGAGTCAAAAGAAAATTCTGCCACAAATATCAATTACTTTTTTTCCTTGGTTGTGAAACGTTCAATAAAAAACTTAAAAATATTCTCTTCATCCTAAAAAACCCTTGCCTTACCTTATAATGGAGTCTAACTCGGACTCAAGCCTCCAGCCATGCATGGGGGGTTGATCTGAGTCTGCCACCCAAACCTTCAGGTGCCCCCCAGCCTCGTTCTGTACTTCCGACCCATGAATCTCTCCGTCTAGTCTGTTCTTCTCAGTCCGACTCTCTTCATTCCCATCTGTTTGATATGGGCGCTGCAAAATATTCACACACACACTCGCATATATCCATACACAGCTGCAGAGCTGTCAGGTCTAACCTTGACTCGCACAGAGAATGAATTGTAATGCAAAGGGGAGGGCGGGGGGCACAAACAGGATGTCAGAGAGCTGCTGCTCGTCTCTGCCCGACCTACCTCTTTCTTCCCCGCGGAGTCCGAACTCGGCACGATCGCTCTGTTACAGACATTTATTCTCTCCTCTCGCCAGACCACAATAGTTACCTTTCAATTTTTCCCTCGTCTCACCAAAACGGGTCCCGGGAGCAAAGGCCGTTTGGGGATATTAGCAGTTCGGTCTTCACCAGTAGCTCTTGTGTTGCATGCTAACACAGGTAGTAGGTCATCCGAATGACGTCAAATGCGAAGCTGCGCCAGCTGCCAAGCTAAATGAAAGGTTATCATAAAAACAATATGCGACCAAAGTATGTAAGTTTTATGGAGCTGGATAAAAATGGAAATGATAATACATCCCGAGAAGCTTGGTTTAAAACTACAGGTGCTTCTTCATTCCTTTATGGTGAGTGATGGCAGATTGCTTCCAGCTAAAAGCAGTGAATACATTATGTGTGGTTGTTGTAGATAAAGGTTATCTATTTGGTATTCAGAGCATTGCTCTTGCCTCCACACGGCTCTCAACATGCCGTTGGCCGAGCTGGCTGCTAGCGGCTAACGGTTCCTCCAGCGCTAACAGTGCCAACAACAGCAACAGTACTGACAGAGCTAACCGTGTTAATATTGGGTGGGTGGAAGTGGAGGGTAGGCGCTATGTTTCTGGGACAACGTCAGGGGTTGGGACGCCGTTATCATCGGTATGAGAGCGGTGCAGAACGGCGGCCATTAGCTAGCAAAAAGGGGCAAAACAGCGAGACTCAAATGCACGAAGAGGCACACGAGAAGAACAAAGCATACAGAAGCTCAGGACGCCATCCCTCCAAAGTTTGGCTTGTGGCCGATTTGGGCCGGAGTCGGCTCATAAAATCTGTCCAAATCTTTCTGAACCGTGCCCCAATGTTTGCACGTGATTCATCACATGTCTGGAAGCTAGGTGTGCCAGATGTGTTGGGAGCAGCTATTAGCGCAACAAGTTTAAGTGATGGTTTGGAACCTAGCATTACTCAAATCGATGAATCCTGAAGTGTTCGAATGGACTGAACTGCTGAAGCTGGCAACACATTCATGACTAAAGAGCCCGTAGCCTAACACTAATGTGTTTATTCCTTACATATCGCTCTAGTAGTTTCTCTCCACGGTATTTTACCCAAATGTACAAGTGAAGACATTCCGCTTAATCAAGAACAACAGAAACGCTCCCCTCGTGATGTTTCCTGAGCCAGACATCATCACATTGGAGTCATTGGGGCGTACTGTTTGTCCATGTTGGGGCGCGTGAGCTGAAAACATTTGCAAAGCTATATGGAGCAGAGCAGAAGGGCCTTCAGCGGGCGCCGTGCCTGCGGTTAACTCCCCGGCAGTGATAGATGTGTGTGTTCCAGATAGCGCAGTGATCGATGGGAGTCTTGTTGGGAGGGGCGTTCGGAGTTGCTGTTATTGTGTTTCGGAAAGCTGTGGGGAGATGGTGGTGGCGGGGGGTGCAGAGGAGAGCTTGACGGGTTTATTGAGAAGCGTGATCTAGTGCACCGCCCCGGGACTCTTAGATGTAGTTAGAGAGGGCAGGAAAAGAAACAGGGAAGAGTTGGTTGACGGCTCAATGCATGGAAGTAGAGCAAGTCTGCATCAGAGGAGAGAAGAGAGGATGGTGCAGAGGTGGGAATAAATGTGTAGGTTATCTGTTGGTGTTTATCTGCTGTGTCCTGAGGGCTTGTGCAGTCATAACAGTGATCTAATCTGCACCTCTGGAGAGCACGCACACACACTCTCGCTCTCAGTGCCCATGCCACCAATCATCCATTTAAACCGTCATCTATCTGCCCTCCATCCAATCCATCCATTCAGCCCACATTTCCACTTTTTAATTTATCCTCCCCTTTATACCGTGGAATTCCCTCCATCCTGCAGTCCGCGCCTCCACTCCTACATCCTGCTGAAATCCAATTGGCGTCATCTCGCGCCGCTCTCCTCTTTACCTCCTGCTGCCGTAGGGTTCAATGGACTTTTAAAGGCAGAAACCGATGCCAAGTATTTCAGATTAAAGCGGCTGACTGCTGGAATTTTGTGATGATATTCAATATCTTTCAAATTGGCCAATTTCATGGCAAAAATGATCTGTAATATTCGAAAGATTGTGAAGAGCCCAGCAGGTGATTGGTTTGGGATTTCAGGGCAGGCATGCAATGTTATCAATGGCGTCTTTTTTAGCAGCGCCACTGGACCCTGAGCAGTCTGCCAGGGCGACAACTCGGCGTGTCGGGGACCGCTACTTGGTGTGGGGTGGCTCTCGACGGGCACGTGTCGTACTCGTCTGTTCGCTGCGACCGGCTCCAGGTGGACTCAGGGTGAAGGTGGCTAACGGTTACAGCACCCCTCAACTGGACCTCGCTCTGGACTTAGCGCTCGCTCGCTGGGCCCTCGCTCGCTGCGGGGCAGGATGGGGGTCCTGCTGCGACTGTCAGCCGGGGCAGATTGTCCTCGTTTCGAATCAGCTTTAACGGCCTGCACGCCTTGCATGTTCTCTGGCATCGTATGGACACGTGCGTGCATCATGTATGCCCGGTGTATGTCACATGACAGGTGACGTTGGGTTGAGTGGTAGGAAAGTGTGTGGGTGTATGTAATTAGACCATCGCTGCTGCCAGGGGGAAGTGTGTGGGAGTGTTGGGCACAAAGAGCATTTACTGTGTGTGTGTGTATATATTAGCCGCTCTTCTTCTTTGCCTCCACCTCAGGGAGATTATAGTGCATTTCCCTCTGCAGGTGAAGGTTTGAGTAAACAAGCAGCCATAATAGATAAGTCGTGCATGCAAAAACCAACACCGTCTCCTCTTGTTACGTGTTTCACTCTTGTGCATTCAGAAGTAGCGTGGCTAAACTGCGCTGGAGCATTGAGTTCAGCAATTTGTGATTTTCCTTTGTGAAAGCGTCTGTGCAGGTTTCAGCCGCACCGTGTTTGGCGTGTGCCGCGTGCAGTTCGGTAAATTGGCGTCGGTGGGCATATCAGCCGTTTCGCACAGAGGTCGAAGCATCTGCTCCAACCGATGTCAGCCTCTCACTCCCCCCGAACAGAAGCCCCTTTTCAAAGAAGTGAGAAAATAGAGTTATTCCCCCTCCTTCAAACGGCGCCGTTTAGGCGAGGACACTATAATTTGCCACTGAGAAGCAGAAACGAGAGGTGCCGTCTGAGCCATTGATTCCCGTTGGCCTGAGCCTTTTCAGCGGCGAGAGGGAACGAGAGGATTAAAAACAAAAAACAGGAGGGCGAAGCCATTCCTGCAGATGAATCACAAACATCTGGTGCGTTTTAGGGCTTTGGCTTTAACTCGCATGGATGTTGTAATGCTTGTGTGCACCGAGCGCGCCTGCGAGCGTAGCTGCTCATCCGTGCGTTGCGTGTACGCCCAACGGTGCCCTGCTATGTTCTGTAACAACCCGCCACAAGGCAGGGGAGTGGGGAATGGCCTCTCAACCTCTCAAGTGAGGGAGGCAGGATGCCGGGGCTTCATTCCTCCAAGCTGCCGCTGATCTAACGGGTTTGATGGCTTTGGCAGTGGGGGAAACTGAACGGCACCACTGGAAAGACATTACGACGAGCGGGTAAGAACCTTAAAGGAGCGGAGCGGCAATCTCGATCTGTTTGGCTCATTTCCCTCGGCACAAATCTATTTTACAATGTCCCAGACCATTTCCCACTCGGGATGCTCGGCTCGTGTGATCTCTCGCCGTGTTTGGATGCGTGTGCGATCAAGGCCCCCCCTCTTAAGGCAGTCTAATTTGTATAATTGAAAACAGTCATCTGATGTGTAGTTCAGACGTAGGGCAAGCAGCGGCGGCACTAAGATGTCACCCAGCAATGCATGAATTAGCACCTCAGCTAGTTCAGTTCAGCCCAAGTGCCAAGGCTGCGAGGCTATGAAGCACCGCCACTTCAAGTGAGTTATTCAGTTGCTCAAATATAGATGA
The DNA here is from genome assembly GCF_949748355.1 of Melanostigma gelatinosum. Taxonomy (NCBI): domain Eukaryota; kingdom Metazoa; phylum Chordata; class Actinopteri; order Perciformes; family Zoarcidae; genus Melanostigma; species Melanostigma gelatinosum. The sequence goes on along the minus strand of NC_136655.1, from coordinate 2,395,415 downwards.
TTGCAAGAAGAATGTTTGTATTTGGCTGGAAAAGTGGTTCCGAAATGAGCCGAGAGTTTCCAATTGCTCATCGGTTGTGAGTTTTAACGTACTGTCGCTGCAGTTTGATGGAGTAATTTGTCGGTGGGAATTGCCGATAGGGAGGCGGCAACATGGTGGTCCTGTAGCTGAGTGACTGAGCAAGGGGCTAAACGTTGCCCGGGTGGAGGGTTTGATTCCCCTCCTGTGCCGCCCAGACCGACAACGTGTGAACTTGCTGTATAAAAGCTCTGCACAAACAGCAGATACAGCCGAGGTGAAACCAAGCCAGTCAGCTCAGGTCCACAATCAAAAGACTTGATCAAAATGGCCTTAAACTAAACCTTGTTGAAACTAAAACTAAACCTGAAATAATCACCAAAGTATTTTGACCTCGGTGTGAAGTCGATTGGATGAACGAGGACATTTTAGTTCAATCAGTCCTGATAATTTGAGGACCACAATTATTCAGCTTCTTACATCTTTTACTAAAGTGCAACATCTCACATTAATTGGTAATATTGATCCATTAGAAAGGAAGTCAATAATACACCAGCTAACATTTCCACTGCAGCTACGCTGTTTCCCTTCAACAACTTCAACCGCAGCATGATGTTAAATTTGACGTTTTTAATCCTGCTGTACTGCCAATAGTTTACAATGATTGAAGTGGAAACCTCTTCCTGTTTGTGCACATGGTTTCTACAAGTGAAAATGAAAACGTGTCCGTGACGGAGAGGTCTTTCTCATACGGGTCTGACCAGACGGTGCTCCTTTCTTTGGGTTAGATTTGGAGCTCGGCACTTGTTGCTGATGCGCACCGCAAAGTTTTGTGTTGATGTATCCCAAACACCTGGGATTCATACAGCATTCATGAAATAATAACACAAACATAAAAACCATAACGCGAGGCATAACGCCGCGGCCTCACTTAGGAAGAGGAATGATTCCATCTCAGTCCATTGTCAGATTGCTGCGTTCCTATTGGGCCACGTAGTCACAGAACCGTAAGAAGCGTTAAATCTCCAGCGCCCCAAAGCTTAGTTGTAAAACCACTTCCTGTTTGTTGGTGGATATTTCCGAGACAACAGAAAGAAGTGACGGTGTGTCCGTTTATTTAGACGGGAATGACTCAACAATCCGCTGTGCAATTACACACAATTACATTTCATATATTTTTAAATGATGACGCTCCGGTGACGGTGGCGTCTGTGAATGCAACAGAAAAACAGTCCAGAGAGGTTTGGAGCCGAGTTTATCAAGTAAGCAGTACCGACAGATTACACATGAATCACCATCTGGGGGATTGATAAACCATAAATCCAAGGCTATTTGAAAAATGGCCAAGCCTTTGTGTACATGTATGCGGTGTGTGTGTGTGTGTGTGCGAGCGCACGGCCTTTGGGCACATCGTGTTGCCGTTTTGGACGGCTGCCCTCATTCTGATGTCCCTATCGACTCCCTGGCCTACATGGCCAAGCACAGGCCTGTTTTCCACTGCAGGTCGATACAGACGCAGTGCTGAGGGGACAGCCCGAGGCTTACACACACACACACACACACACACACAGATGCTCGCACTTAAACACTTACAAGCATGGGGACACAATAGTATCCCCGAGGTCCAACGTCGGCACGTTGCTCTAAACAGCAGCGGAGCGGACGAGGGATTAACCCGTCCGGGAGGGCGTGGTACTGCTCGTTGTGACGGGATCTCCAGATGTGTGAAACGCTCAGTTATTAGGGGTTGACTGCTGATGATCGTTCTGGATTGATATTATACAACATTTGTCATGATAATCAATGCCTGAACAATATGCCATGGATGTATCGAATGAAGTCTGGAGAGGAAAAGGAATGAAGTCGAAAAACATGTCGGTGCCGGTGTCGTCACATCCAGCCATAATAATAATGCTACGGCCAGTGGAGCTTTGCAGCTATGGTAGCGGATGTAGCTGTTAATTAGCAGAGTAATTATCGTTTGAAAACATAATGAACATTATCACCTCTAATCCAAAAGGGTCAATGACTGAGCCCATCGCTGGTCTGGATTAAAGGGCCGCTGCACTGAGTCACTATTCCACGTCCATGAAGTTGGGTCATTCACCAGAGACCAATACAAATCTTACAAAAAGGTAAAAATCTGTGCAGCAGAGGCCAAGATATCCAAACTCTCAAAACTTCGTATGCATCCTACATTTCCCACAATGCAATATCATCTTTTTTTAGATCCTCCAGTGTTCAAACTCCACATCTTCTTTAGCGCAGGCTTTTTCCCTCCAACATGTTGAAGTCCCTCAGGCCAAGAAAAAGGTAACCCCGATGACGTCATAGTGATGTCATCGGGGGGGTTGAGAAAGCTCCTCCAGAGCCACAGCGAGTGGAATTCCTCCACAACCTCACGTGTAAGATTGGTGAAGTGCCCAGAGTAACGGGGAGCGATGATATGAAGCTCAACAGATTCATTGTTTTAGGCGGCTGGTGAAGTATATTCTAACCGTAGAGTCATCGACATTCACGACCCATTTCCTCAATGCTGCTGCTGCTGCTGCTGCCCGGCTCGGAGAGAATAAAAATCAGACTGATGGAGATTAACGCGCTGCTTGTTCTTCCTCTTTCCTCTTGTGTTCCTTTCCTCTCCAGGCTCTCTCCTCCCTCCTCCCTCTCTCTCTTCACCCTAACAGCTAGAGCAGTTATTACGACTTAAAGTACTGCACTTGCTGACAGGGAGGTTCGTGGTTGTGTGTGTGTGTGTGTGTGTGTGTGTGTGTACTGGTCATGTGTGCATGTGCTGTAAAACACTGGTCTGATGGCTCCCGTGGGGATTTCAGAAGCTGCAGTCGCTTCTCTAAAGTTCAAGCAATTACATTTTCCGACCGGGTGCCATTTGCCAAACAGTCTCTGGCTGTGTGTGTGTGCGTGTGTGTGTGTGTGTGTGTGTGTGTGTGTGTGTGTGTGTGTGTGTGTTTGCTTGTATGGGCATCTGTGTTTGTTTATTATGTGTGTCTTTCCCATATACTGTACCTCATACGTAACGATTCTTTGCAAAGTAAACGGACAACAGAAGGCGTTGAATGAATCAACATGTAAATGTACAATGACTGAGTTTATATCTGCTCATTTACACTTTTTGTGTAGCTTGAAAATGCATTTTGTTTTGGATCTGTTGCAGATTATTGGTGAGTGGACTCCACGGTAGAATGAACAACACGACCAGGGCTGGAATTGATGAGTGAGATTCGGCTGTATTCAGTGTACCACACGGAGGCTCTGCAGTTCGAACCGAGACTTCAAACTTTATTTATCCTTAAATCATAACAAAGTTATCACAGACCAGATCTACTCCGTAGTTTCTTACCTTTCACAATAAAAGCCCTAGAGCCCTAGAAGCCCCTAAAAGCCCTAGACGTAGACACTAACTGTTTACCAGAGGGAACTTAATTTCACAATAAATGTACAACAGCTCAGACTACACAGCAGGTTCCCTCACAGCATTGCCGCTTGTAAGAGTACTTTTAAACTATACACAGGTGAGGCAAGGGCAAAAAATACTGAAAAATATCATATTTCAAAAGCGGGAACCAGCAACTGTTTGGCATTGTTTGCTTGATCACTGATAACACATCGATTGTCAAAATTGTCGTCCGTCTATCACCTCTATCAATCAACGAATCAGTGGTTTTATTGACTGAACTGCATACCACATGCTGCTAAAGCTTCCTTTAGGGTTATAAAATGAAGATGTGAGCCAGACTCGGCGCAGTGAAGTGGATCTAAAACAGTAAATTCAGCAGTAAAGTCGGATTTTAAAGTCAGCAACACAGCACAGGGTCAGTGCACTGTGGGTAGTCAGAGGGATGTGTTCGGCATGCTGCAGTAGATCGGTACATGACTGGAATGTGTCTGAGCAACAGCTTTTGTGTCGCCTGCTGTAGAATTGCAGACTAGGATTGCACCAATATGTGCTGTCGAAGGCCGACGCAGACAGTTCTGCATTGAAGAAGACAAAAGGCGAAATTTCTGTTTCTGCCAAAGATATCTGAGTAAAGGTAGGTGGAAGGTTATTCTTGTCTTCTTGCAGCACGAAGCGCCATCATGCAACAGTAAACACTCCGCAGTAAAAAGCAGATTTTTGCGTGCTGTACTTGCACAAAATCGGATTTTGAATCGTCACATGAGAAGTGTTTCAGTTGTAATTGAAAACTCGTGTAAAATACCAAAGACGCAAATCAGCCCAAACCAATATCTGTCTTCATTTTATGTCCCGATACACATCAGAGATGATTTCTGCTGCAAGAAAACGCTGAATAATAAAATCCACATTTTATAGAGTGAAGATAAAAACAGGGAGTGAACTCAGTCTATTTAAAACTGTACTCACCACTTTCATAAACCCTGTTTCTAGATGCAAAAGGCAGCTGTCAAAATGCTCCGACAAACCCCACAGTACACCACCTGCTCGGCACCAAACAGCAGACAGACTCAGCTGGAGACGAGCTGGTGGACGTCGTGAAGCAATTAGCAGCTGAAGAGACAGTTTCTTCCCTCAGGAGGTGGAGGAGACCAAACACGGAGCGAAAAGAGAGAGACTTACATTGGTAGAGATAGGACAAGCTGAAAATAAAGCATGAAGTGTAGATACAAGGACTTCAAGTTCAACTCCTGATTGGTTACTTTGGAAATTTTATTTTTTAAATCTGATAAATCTGATTTTAAAATAAACTCCTTAGAAAATGAAAATAATGAGGCACAAAACTGTAGATTCAAACAAATAGTTTCGGGTTCGTTCATGCAACATGAAGTTGACGTTAAACAACATGACCGACTCTTGTGATGTCTTTCAGTTCTTTGAAGAAGCTTTTGACTTCTAATGCCGCTAGGCTAGCAGTTTCCCCCCGCTTCCAGTCTTTGTGCTAAGCTAAGGTAACCACCATCTCTGTCCTGGGCACACAGAGATGAAATTGTTCGAGATTATTTTCTTGTCTCTATGTGTGACTGCAAACAAGTTTTTCTTTCCCTATCAGACGTTTCTGTTTGTTAAGGGGAAGCAACAGAAGAGTAACTTTTGCTAGTTAGCACCCAGAGTTGAGTGCAGCCTTTCTGTCTTTTGCGGGGATGGTCTGGTTGAGCTGAGTAGTGGTTTGGGAGATACAGAGCTGAATCTGCAGGGGCTGTTCAGTTTGAGAGTTGGAGTGTGTGTGTAGTGTGTAGTGTGTAGTGTGTCAGCGAGCAGAATGGGCTGCCATAGGCCTGACAGGATGACAGCTGTCACCAAGGAAATAGGGAGAGGAGGAGGAGAGAGGAGAGACACAAGCCTCAAGGGAGCACACACACACACACACACACACAACCTCTCTCTCTCAGACGAGGCCTGGAAGTCGTGCCTGTATTTTAGCATGTGTGCAGCCATGTTTGTTTGAGAGCCAGAGAATATCTGCGGCGCGAGTATAATTGGTTTGTGTTTCGGTAATGTACACACTTATATCTTCACATCAGCAATTACAGTATGTGTATTGAAAAGGAACAAAGGGACGGTGTTGGTATGTGTTTACAAGGTGTGTGTGTGTGTGTGTGTGTGTGTGTGCGCATGCTTCCCCTGTGTACATGTTGTGTGTTCTGTGTGTTGAGTTTGGTCTGCTTCATTAGTTTATATTGTAAAATCGATGTTGCCCATTGTGCTGCGACCTGCCTCGGTGCTTGTACTCTGCGATACGCTGGTGTGTGTGTGTGTGTGTGTGTGTGTGCCCAGTAATAGTGACCCTGGGGAGAGTCTGACACGGAGGGAGGAGCCCCCTAAGTGACCTGGAAAGCAGACCCATCCATCAACGCTTTCTCCTCTCAATCCTTTCGTTCCCTCTCTGTTGTGTGTTCTTCTTCTCTTTCCTCTATCGGGCTATTACAGCCGTCGCTGCTCTTAAAGCTGAAGCGAGGACCTCTGTGTATTCGAGTGTGTTTGCGAGCATTTCTGGGATGCTTCTTCACCTCCCCCCCCTGGCCGGAGCATGGTGAGGTCATGTGTATTTAACCCGGGCTAACCGGCCCCGCTAAGCCTCGGTAACATGGAGAGGAGAGGCCGAGTGAAACAGGACAGGAGACTGAAGAGTGAAGACAGGGATGAGAGGACGCAAACGGAGGGATGTGGATGAGGTTACTCACATTTATGCTCTAAAATATACATTTTCTATCCAGATACTGATTGCGACACAAAAACAAAGACTGATCGAATACCGGTGCTCCCTTTTTTATTTCAATTAAAAATCAGTTTGCCTCACAGTGTGAAGCTGAAGATAACGTGAGGCTGTAACGTCACTTCTCAAAGAAAATGCATTATTTCACAGAGCACTTCTTCAAAGTGTGTTGATATTCAGCATTGATCCTGCACGTCATTCAGTGCTGAGTAAAACACCGGCCAAGTGTGAAGTCGATCAGATGGACTGTTCCCGACATATGTGACGGACACGCACACAAACAAATACATTAAATATACTGTAAACATGAGATAAGCTGCAAAGGACCACATTGTAGCAGCTGTAAAGATTAACAGCGTTGTTGAATGACTTTAAAAAAGGTTCATCACTTATTAGAAAGTGTTCATTTATTTCCTGCCGATTCACTGATTGTGTCGGCACTAATTATAAAGGAAGTACTGAGCGTGTTCTACGGCTCTGAGTCAATACGCGTATTTGAACAAGTTTCTCCGTAAACAGGACCAGCAGAGAGACGGAGTGCAGAGACGACGTTATCTAGAGACAGATCCTGGAGCCGCTCCGTAGACAGTGAATAATGGAACGCCTCCCGGGACACTGTGACAGCAGCCGGGGTGATCTCTCTCACTCACAGCTGGCAGTCATACATCCAAATAAAAGTCATTTGGATGGGACACCAGAAGGGAAAAATCTTTGAGCTCAGGTATTCAGTCACTAATTTAATATCAGCGCAATGGCCTCCAAAAAAAGTGTCACATTTATTCAAATCTTGACGCCCGGATTTGCGGCTCAGGGAGGGAGTTGACTGTGATGGTAGATGTTGAACGTTACCGTCCGAAATCACTGGAATGATCACTGGACTGCGTTATGGTGCATTCAGGGACTACGTGAAGTGAATATTCGTGCTGCAGGACGTGGTCGGTAACCGCTATCATCCAGCAGCTTCAAGGGAAAAAAGAAATGAAGAATTGTAGATCAGCAACCTACAGATTTGTCACTGCGCACTATCGTGTGTTTTTCCGGCAGTGACGAATGTTAGTTTGTTTTGCGAAATAATGAATGTCTGCAACCTCCAGCCTTCCTCAAATAGGATGAAGTAGCGAGAAAAGAGGAAAGTAAATCATGGATTCTGCTGCTGTGCTTAGAAGCGGGGGGGGGGGGGGTCTAACCTTTCTTGAGCTGCTCGAATCATCGAAAATTATTGATATTCAAGGCCGATTTTAGCCCTTATATTCTTCTCCGCCTGTGATATGAGTTTTATTGACTCACGAAAGAAAGCTCACAATGTTCCGTTAGTTGACTCTAATCTCATTTTGATCAGGTTTCCTCAAATAGATGTTCGTAATAAAGCCCGTCTATCACGAACCGGCTGTGTGTGAGGGTCAAATAACGGGAGCTTCCCTGCCACAGCATCTCTCCGGGAAGGATACCAATCAAAATCAGGAGCACGTATCGTCCACGCGGCCGCGTTGGAGGAGGTGGGTGTGAGGCTCCGCGGGGAGGAAGGGGTTAAAGTGGATGGTTCATCAGGGGGGGGGGCTTTCACTGCGTTGGTGTCGGCGTGCGTGTGTCAGCGGGGTGAATGGGGGTCTGGCATCCAAGCGGGAAGGTAATGAGTGAAGCCACAGTGTGTGTGGACCTCTAGCCTCTCCGCAGTGGAGAGGAGACCCGCTGATGGCTCTGTTGGATGAAACAACCCCGGCCTCTTTATTTTAAGAGGCAGACCAGCAATGCACTGTGGGTAGCCGGGGTTACGTCTCTCATCAGCAGCAGGGGATGCAGCCCCGATGTGACGGGTGTCATCGTTACACTTAAGAAGGTGAAAGGCGCATTTTTTTTGTTTGGCTGAAAAAGTTAAATTTCATTCTAAATGAACATGAGATCACACAGGAAAGGTTGCACCAGGTGAATACCTGTGACATCAGGTGATGCTGCAGCACAAAAGATCAGAGTTCCTACTCCAAGCAAAGAACGTTGCCAAACAAGCTGGTTGTAGCTTAGCACAGCGTAGCATCTTAGCATACAAACGCATATAACAGTACGCATACATAATAAACAACACGTACGCTGCTGTTTAATTTGCATGCGCGGGACCTCTACACACGCACGCGTGGATCTTATTTCCAGTGATTTGCTACCGTTCATTAGCGTACTTTTTGTTGTTGTTGTTGTTTTAGCTTCTGTTGTCTGCTTCGCTACAATTATTGTTATTTTTTCTTGCCGTAATATTCTGAATTTTGAGCAGCACTGACTTCCAACAGCCTGGCTAATCAAGAGCCTGTATCAGCTGAGGAAAAACTGTATTTTTAAATCAATACATTTGCTCCACCTTGTCTGTAATCAGCCCATCGAGTCAGTACGCTTGAAAATTACTCGTGATTGCAGCGAAACCTCTCTGAATAGGCCAATCAGACTGCCACTATTTCTTTTCAGGGTGTTCAACAAGCTGCTAATGTACAGATCAATATGAAAGTCACTCAAAGTGGGCTTTGCGGAATCAGCAGCTGTGTTGGGGCTCGTATATCTGCAGGATAATTACACAGCGCGGTGGAGAATATCCAACGGCTGCGGATCAAATGTGGAGGGAAGAAAAACAAAGAGATGGCGCGATGATGGACAAGATAATTTAAGAGTGAGGTTAGCGGGAACGTTTCAAAGGAACGATGTCAGTAGTCACACACACCCCCCCCTTTTATCATGAGTCTGGGCTTTTTTTTCGGAGTGATTTAGGCGATGCCGGAGAACAGGTCACCCCAGTTGATTACCTCGCAATTCACGACGCAGGAGGTCACGCAGGAAGTTTGAGTTCACGCACGCCGGAGCGCCCAAAAGGAATCCGCTGCGTTATTAACTCCCGCCTGCCTGTTCTGATCCGTCCCCACTTGACATTAGCGGGAGAAAATGACATGCTTTTAGCAGCGGCTGCCTCATAGAAGAGGGTTACCTCTTGTCATTTGGAGGCAAGTGCTGGTGGGAGCTGACAGGAGCCCCGCTTCTCAAGAATAACCTGCTTTAGAAGATGGAAGGGGAGGAGAGAGAGAGATGGTGGGAGGCGGGAAGAGATGATGAGGCGCCGTCTCCCTTTTAAAAGAGAAGGGATATGCCACAGACGTTCAGCGGTTTTTAAAAAGACTCGAGTATTCATGGATATCACACTGTCCGAGGACTCCAACCTCACCCCGACCTATCCATCTTCTCAGGACGTCCATTGACAAGTTCATAGATTTCTGTAATCGCCTTAAGCTGAGGCTAATTGTAACCCTGGAGCTGCTGTGTAGACAGTTGTCTACTGCAAATGCCTGCTTATCGGTTCTTTTTGATTGTATTGTGAGGAAAAAAAGACGATTAAATCGACATTGCTTTATTATTCTTGTATGCAAATACAAGAAGTTCCAAAGTTCGCAGCTGAACAATTAGCTTAGCGATTAGCTTTCCGTCATTAGCCTGTGATGATGATCAAACCTGCAGTGGACGAGGATGGACGGCTGCTCGACAAACAGTAGAAAGCTGAGCATTTCTGCAGATTGATGTTCTGCTTGTTGGCCAAATGTTGTGATAAAAATGCCACACTTTGGATCTTTTTCGTCTCTGCCATGATGTGTGTTCCCGTTTCGAACCGGTTTTCAGGGGCCATCGCTGCCCAGAAGTCCTGTTCAGGTGATGTCAATGAATGTCAAGGCGCATGTTTTATTTTCAGCCAATCTGGCCAATCTGCAATGGCTGAAAGGAAACTAATGACATACATTTTTGAGTCCAGGTTTCTTTGGACAAGCTATTTGAAAATGACTCGACCAAAACTCAAATCCTGCCCCTGAAGTCGACTCTTTTTCCTCAGTTCTTCTCTCCTTTTGTGCTGAAGTCTGACGGTAGAGGAGCACAACACTTCAATCAACACTTCAATCAATCCCCGCCTCTGCCTAATGAAGGCGCGGCCACATAAAAAGCTTCCCTCGGTTGTTGTTGTTTTTTCTCCCTCCACTTCAAAAAGCCGTCTCCCTCGGCGGACCACCCCGCCATGATTTAGCAGCAGGTCTTTAGGTTTGTTTGTCCTCTGTTTTGTTTGGTCATTACAGTTGTCACACTCTGTTTGGATCAAAGCGGCTTCAGGAGCGGCACAAATTAAGGTCCTAAATATTGGCGGTGACACCTTGTTAATGGGATGGAAGGGAAGGCAGGAAGGAGGGGTTGGAGCCGGGCACGGCTGTGAAGCCCCGACGGCAGCGTTTACGTTACATCGAGTTGTGGTTTTCGGTCGACGGTCGGTGTTGTGCACTTGGCAGTGGCGGTTGTAATTAGGAGTGCTGGCTCGGACGTGTTTGCCGGTTGTCAGGGCGGTGGGTTAGGTGGTGGGACGTGATTGACGGCGAGCGGGCACAGCGGTGGGCAATATGGCGGCTGTGGTCGGCCGAGATTGGCAGGCGGCTCTGTGTTTGTGCTTTTCTGACTGGCAGACATTATTGCCCTCTTTTCTGTGGTTCTCTGGGGTGCTTTCATACAACTACAGCCGGTTAGTGTGTGTCCGCTGTGACCCACCTGAGCGGGAGTTCTTCAGCCCGGCCGGGGCGGGGCGCACAGATGTTCTGACACACTTGCACACTGACGGATGGATGGTTGTGTTTACCTTCTCACAAGTGTGTTTAAACCATGACGAGTCATTCCTCGGTGTCAAACAAGCCACAGACGAGACGCACACTAATGAGAGAAGGTTTGTTTTTTTCTTTCTTTCTTTAATGAGAAGGCCACGGCTCCGTCTCACCTCCGCTGGTAAACAACTCGCTGAACTCTGTGTGTGTGTGTGTGTGTGTGTGTGTGTGTGTGTGTGTGTGTGTGTGTGTGTGTGTGTGTGTGTGTGTGTGTGTGTAAGTTAACTTTATGCTGAGACGTCTTGCATCCCACATTTTCCTGGCTCGGGGCGCTTGTTCGTATTGTTGTCAAATTCCTTCACACACACACACACACACACACAAACACAAACAGAAAACACACACAGATGCTCACAGCCAAGTCAAATCTCAGCTGGCCAGACTGACGTTGAAGGCTTTTAATGCAGCTGTCGTTGGTTAGTCGTGTGCACACACACACACACGCGCTAAGTCATGAATACTCTTTCACAACAAATACCCAAATGCAAACCCAAAAGAAGAGCTTTGAGGAGTGTGTGTGCGTGTGTGTGTGTGTGTCTGCGAAGGAGCGGTGACACTGCAGTTAGCGTTAGCCCCCTTTGCCATTCCCACGGCATGGCTGTCAGCCTGCGCTTAGCTTAGCGTCTTCATCTGCAGAGGATTAGCATGTAGCCGGCGCACGCGAGCGTTTGAAGCCTCCGCGGGGAGAGAGGAACGCCGCGCACTCCGCCGCCCGGCACATCGGCTCATTGTGTTGAGAGGTGTGTGTGCGGGGTGTTAAGCAGATGTTTGGTGAACGCAGCTTAGTCGAGAGCGGGCTCGGTTTTTAAACCTACACAAGTCCACGGCAGCAGGAACATTCACACAGCAACACAGTGTCCGCGTCTGGTTTTGTGTTATTGAACACCGGTCCAACGTAACTCACGGAGACATACCTGAATTATAATACGCCAGCTCAGTGACTTTCAAATGAATACTTTTAGAGCCGCCTGCAGTGATAAGAACAACTTTATGTCTTGTCATTGGAAGATAATTGGCGCTGGTGCTACAATATATGGCCTAAAGGTGTGTCAACTTAACACCTGCCTGAGATTATTGGACATCGCATTCTAAAACAGAAACCATGAAACAGCCTTTACTCTTTTTGGAAGATTTTACGACTTGATTTTAGGTCCTGGCTGCAGGGACTTGCACACATTTTGCACACATCGATATCGCCCACATATGGAGGCGATTGGGCGTTCGAGTTCATCCTGAAACCCTGTTCGGTACAATATGGAGCCGGTTGGCCAGATGTTTTGCTTTTTTGTTGACCCTGAGCTAAGTCCCGCCCCTCAAACCCAGACTGGCCAATCATAGTCAGCTCTGCTCCACACACTCTCATGCAGTGGTTTCAGATGTTCTTCATGTTCAGGCTGGTTTCGTGGATTTGGAGCTCGTCATGGTTAAATGTGGTGTCAACGTTTATTTTACAAAAGATGATATGAATGCAGGAAGTGCAGTTGGTGACAGTGTGGGCTGCTAAATATACATCCACACCTCTTGTGCTGTCGTTTTCTGGGCTTGTTTTTTTTGCCCTTCGTGTGAATGAGAAGCTTGTGTTACAGAACGGATGGTGCTGGTTGTGAGTAGTATCCTGTTATGGAAATGGAAGTTTCGTCTGTCTCAGGCGTCTGGGGAGCATGTGAGGTATCCCAGAAGTCTTTGCAGACCGGTTTGGAGAAGAGAGTGCGCTGCAACAAGTCCCCCGGGTGCTCGTTATGGAAAATGTTGCTCTGTGAAACTCTAAAAACACGCGCATACAACCCAGATGTAGACGGGGAGTTTCTCTGTCTCACATGGTTCAATCACGTAATTCGGGTCAAGGGTCAAAGCCTTATTCATATTCCAGCATATGGAGTTCTTGCATCATCGTAATGGGAAGCATAGATCAACCACAGTTGCAGAATACATTTTCTTTGCAGAATGTAACTGAATCAGCATTTGCACAGTAATGTGCAGTCGGTTCCTGCTTTTTGTTATCTATTCCAGAGCTGAATATTTTCAACAATACACTGTGTTGAATTATCAGACATTCATATATCCTGCAATCAATTACAGCTCAGCACACCGCGCCCAGCTGCTGCTGTGGACGGCCCACTAACGCTCAACTTTCACCGCCTTTCCCGCCATCTTCAAATATATACGTGTGCCGCCGCTCTTCCCTGCTGTTGTGTTGTTCTTTGTACAATGAGCGTTGGGGCTGAATGATCTGAATCAGCAATGTTTATTGGGAGGAAATGTTTAGATTCGTAAGTAAAACCAGTAAAAGTACAAGTCACTGCATTCAAGATGCTACTTGAGTAGTCCATGTTACCAGCGAAATATAATTAAATGATCAGAACTAGAAGGACTCATTATGCAGAAGGGTCCTTTCAGAGTGTTAAATCATTTGTTTTGTTTCATGCACTCCGGAATGATTTGTGCACACTTATCTTGTGCAACAAGACGAGAAACAGCAACTCTTCAGGACTTGAGTGGCTCCTTTGTTTTCGTGTATGACGACTTCACGTAGCGTCGCACAACTGCAGCCGGAGCAGCAACGGAACCGGAAGCACCTGTGTGGCGTGCGGGGGTATTGATCTGTGATGGTGCATCGTATTTTCACAAAAGCGTTTCTAATCATGATCCTGGAAAGTCTGCGTAGGGATGAGGAGGCGACGCTCAGCACAGGACTTTCACCCAGGCCACCGCTGTTAGTGTCACGTTGACTTATTTTAATTCATGCGTGGTATACTTACATAATGTACCAAGTGTATTCGTTTTAAGCCAAACATTAGCAACACTAAACATAACCAAGAAGTTTGTTTGGTTTCGATTCACAACTTCTATCGCATGTTTCAAATCTGGAGGAAAATAGAACAATATTTCTCTCTGACATGTAGTGAAGCTGTTCTATAAAGTGTGATGAATTGGAAATATTCAAGGATAATTGTGTTTTGGTAAATGTACTCCACTCTGCCTATAAGAAGCTTTTAGGGAAGCGTTCAGAAACACGGTTTCATCTACGAGCACGTCTTATAACTCATCAGCCATCTCTTGTCCGTCGCTGCTCCACTTGAAACGTAAATGGTACAAACAGGTTTCACAGTTTCTTGACAAATATGATTTGATGTGAATGATATGAATCTCCAGAACACACTGAAGTGTAAGAGGAGGGGGGTGGAAGAGGGGGACGGAGAGAGAGAGGGTGGGTGGTGGACGGTTCCCGCGGCACCCTTGGGTGACGTTCGCCGCGGCTTGTGTGCGCCGCAGATGAGTAATGGCTTCTGACGTGCGCGTCTCTCTTGTCTCGTCCTCCATCCGTTTCATCATTACACGCCATCAATCTCCCATCTCTCAATCTCCCCGTCTCTCAATCTCCTGTCAGGCTTCCCTTCTTCTATCTCCCTCTCTCCCCCCTCCTCCCCTCCTCCCTGCTTTAACCCCAGACAGGCTCGTTCTACATTGTCTGCAAAGTCCTCGGGGTGTTTAACTCCTCAACGCCACTTCTTCCTCTCGCTCTCTCTCTCTCTCTCTCTCTCTCTCTGTCTCTCTCTCCCTCTCCCTCTCTCTGTCTCTCTTTCCCTCTCTCTCTCTCTCTCTCTCTCTCTCTCTCTTCCTCTCTCCCTCTCTCTCTCTCTCTCTCTCTCCCTCTCTCTCTCTCTGTCTCTCCCTCGCTCTCTCTCTCTCTTCCTCTCTCTCTCTCTCTCGCTCTCTCTCTCTATCGCTCTCTCTCTTCCTCTCTCTCTCTCTCTCTCTCTCGCTCTCTCTCTCTCTCGCTCTCTCTCTCGCTCTCTCTCTTCCTCTCTCTCCCTCTCCCTCTCTCTCTCTCTTCCTCTCTCTCTCTCTCTCTCTCTCTCTCTCTCTCTTGCTCTCTCTCTCTCTCTCGCTCTCTCTCTCCCTCTCCCTCTCTCTCTCTCTCTGTCTCTGTCTCTCTCTCTTCCTCTCTCTCTCTCTCTCTCTCTCTCGCTCTCTCTCTCTCTCTCTCTCTCTCTCTCTGCGTCGAAGCATTGCTCTGTTTCTCACCTGAGTCCCAGTTTAATTTCACTGTGAGAGCGGCGCTCACACACTCGATCATTCACTCACCTAACACACACACACACACACACACACACACACACACAGGAAAGGAGCTGTCAAGAGTAATGGTGTTTAGTGTAATGTACTGTACGGCCGCTGTAGCCTCTGCTTTCTCAATAGGAATCATTATAGAGATTACATAATGGAGGTGATTTTTCCTCTGGCGGTGTGCAGCGCTGTGATGGCAGTATAAGTGTTTGGGAGGCAGCAGAAGCCCTGTTAGCTGTAGCTGAGGAGTAAATGTGTCCGGCGTAGCCTCCCTCCCCTCTCGACAGATCCATGCCTATTACTCTTAACAAACCAGAATGGATCCGGGCTATTGATCTGTTGGCGAGGGAATGCTCTCTCTTTTTTCAAACACACTGAAAAGGGAGTCGGCCGTACACGCGTCGATGCTGAAATGCTCATGCGGGAAGTGGAGAATGTGGATGAAGCGTCCTCCTGTATCACAGCACGAAGGAGTAGAATCCTCTGAGCATCAAATGCCCACCTCGTGTCCAGCGTCATGACAGAAGGCAGCTGTCGTCGGATTGGATTCACAGCAGTTGCAATAGATTCCAATGGAGACCCAGAGGCACTGTGAACTCTATCAAACTGTTCTGGAGACAGAATCTGTGATCCCGTGTTATTAAGTCACAACCGGAATGTAACTGACTTATTCCGAGTGAGTCGGGTCTGAAAGGTCCTCCGACCTGCTCCCGGCTTTAGCAAGAAAATTCAATTTGCTAATTTGAAAGGGGCGGAACCAAATAATAATTCTGGGATTATAAGACGTTGATGTTACCGAGGAGCACGCCGGACTCATTGTGTCACTTCTGAAATGAGTAATAAATAATGTGTAATACCGCCTGGTTTCCCGGTATGACGGCGTAATTGACTCCTCCGTGGTGCTCCGAGGTCATTACCTCCCCGGTGGTGATTCATGTGTTCGCTAATTGCTCTGACATCATCCTTGTTGCATACGCTCACTATCTTTAACACACACACACACACACTTTGCTTCCTCTCTTGGCTCGGCAGTAGGCAAGGCTGCCAATATTGTATTTACATTAAATCTTTGTAATTTGATAGACCCTGAGGACGGAGTTCGCTCCAACATCGATGTGGCCGCACAGGTGTGTTCATATGCCGTTCATTCGAGCAGTATCCTCCCAATTACGGTCACACTCGCTTTGTTTCTCGAGCCACGCACAAACACACACACGCTCTTCTTGCACTCCACTCTCTCCACGTTTGAGTTCTGTTTAATGCGCCCTGTTTGATTTGCCCTATACTGAAGTAATGAGTTTGGAAAGCAGACAAATATTCTGAAGTGTGTTTTGGAGGAGCCTCGGGATAATTTGAAGTCCTGGGGCTGGGAGTGGAAGTACACATCCTCACGGGAACACACACTGAGCCAGTGGTGTTTGTCGAATGTGCTGTGGGTCTGTTTCCACAATTTAAAATGTTCTTCAGACGACTCAGGCAAAACAAAATCAGAGAAAGAAGTGATTTCTGTTTTCTCTCCCGGTCGTCTTTCATGCAAACCCAAAGCACCAGCTGTGTTTGTACTTGTAATGAACAATTGTTAATTATTCACGACTCTTTATCTTCTGAGAGCAGTTGTTTATTTTGTTTTGTTTATTAATCCAAGTCAAGTCCCGAGTCGTCCTAAAACAAGTCATGAATCGAGTCTCACGGTTCAGTACAAGTTTTCAGTCCAAAACAAATCTTATGTTTTGTCAAACCAAGTCTCAAATCAAGTCCTTAGTCAGTTGTGACGAGTCCAAGTCAAGACTTCAGTCCCAAATTATGTCTAGAGTCAGTCGACGCAAGTCTAATCTCAAGTCTCAAGTTCATGAAAGTACTTTTAGTCGTAAGACACGTTTTAAATCAGTTGTGACAAGTCATCAACAAATCTTAAAGTTTGTCAGAACAAGTCTCGAGTCAATTCTTAAGTCAGTCTGATTCAGATCTCAGGTTTTTGAGGTCAAGTCACAAGTCTCCATCAGCATAGTGCTCCTCCGGTTAGTTTCTGAATGCTGACCATGTGACCACCGTACTTGCCAGTACAATGGCCTTATAATTAGATACGTGAGCAGCGGTGCCACGCAAGGCTTCCCTCTTGATTTGGATCCGGTCTCCTAACATGACCAATACGTGTGCACGCTCAAGTGTGACAGATTCTTCAAATTGAGCCGCCAGCAGACGGAGATTAAAAGTTAAACCTGTAAACAATGCACCGGGAGTAGATTAACAGACACAAACCGATTTGCCGGAGCTGTTTACCAGGTAGAAGCAGCTTATTCACAACGGGTCCAAAAAGATAAGACTGCTTCTTCAGAATGAAGAGATAAAGAGGAGTGCAGTAGATTAGGCCGAATAAAACACAACCGCATTCATCCGCCGTTGTCCAAACAAAAACAGCCTTAACTGTGGAGTCCACAAATACCACCGCAGCATGTTTCCACATCTCGCCCTCGTGCCAAAAACACATTTGCCAGTTACATTACAGCCACTTAGGCGCTGGATCGGCGCCGCCGCCCACTTTCCTCATGTGGGACACGTGAAAACACACAAACCCAAAGCGTCCCATCAGATGAAAGCACTGCCGGGGCCTCTACAAACTGCTAAATATCAAACATCAAGAGAAAAGTTGAGCGAGAACAAATGATATATTTGGCGAAGGCTTGGTCCAGACCAGAGGGAGGATGTAGATGAGTCTTCCTCCTCCTCCTCCCTCTTCTTCCTCGTCAGCATTCAAACCTCATCCTGAACCAATATGGGGCGTCTGTTAGCCTGCAGGAGGGAGAGAGAGAGAGAGAGACAAACAAACAAGGATGAAGTGGAGAAACAGTAGATGATGGGCGAGGGCTGAGCAGGGCGAGAGAGAGAGCCGAGGAGAGGGAGGGAGACAGAGAGGTTCATTAAACATTTAGAGGGATGGAGAGCAGACAGGCCTCTCCATTTCTCCCCTCTTACTGTTCAGCAGATAGGAGATTGAATGTAGGTCTGCCTGTGCACCGAAATACACCACTGTTAGTGCATCGTATATATTCCTGTGTGTGTGTGTGTGTGTGTGTGTGTGTGTGTGTGTGTGTGTGTGTGTGTGTGTGTGTGTGTGTGTGTGTGTGTGTGTGTGTGTGTGTGTGTGTGTGTGTGTGTGAAATCCCAGCTTGTCCCCACAGGTCTCGATAATGGCCTGGAAATGTAACAGCACGACCCTAAATATAGCAACCTCAGTCATGCTGTAACGCTGCGCTTAATCCCGATATCACACACA
Organism: Melanostigma gelatinosum; assembly: GCF_949748355.1. NCBI lineage: Eukaryota > Metazoa > Chordata > Actinopteri > Perciformes > Zoarcidae > Melanostigma > Melanostigma gelatinosum. The sequence continues at coordinate 2,377,206 of NC_136655.1, read as the reverse complement.
CACACGCACACACACACACACATACGCATGCAAAGACAAATATCCATGTCGACAACCCCTCCTGTCAAATTGCAGCAGATCTTCTGAGTATGCGTGAGTGTCTTGGCCTGCAGCAGCATGTTGAGGTTCCCACTCACACCAAGGGGCACACTCTGGATCTGGTTCCTGACTCTGCTTCCATCAGTAACCTGCAGGTTTATGATCTCGGTGTGTCCGACCACAAGGTGGTCTCAATGGCCTTGACTTTTGTGCTGCCTACTATTAGACCTAAACGTCAAATGTCTTTCCGGAACTGGAAAAACATTGACTCAGCCACAATGACCACGGATCTCCAGCGCATCACCTGCCCAGCCTCTGCATCTATGGATGAATGAGTGGAACACTACAATACATCCCTGAGCAGTGTTTTTGATCTCCATGCCCCTGTCAAGTCACGTGAGGTCATTTTCTCACGCTCCGCTCCATGGTTCACACATGAGCTGCGGAAAATAAAAACAGCTGGGCGTGTTCTGGAACGACCCTGCAGACACTCTGGGCTCACTGTCCACAAACAGGCTTTCCGTGAGCGTCAAAGGGCCTACTCCAAATCCCTTAAAGATGCTCGCTCACAGTATTCCAGCTTAATCAATAAAAACCCTGGCAACTCTAAACAGCTTTTTTCAACCATGAACCATCTCCTGAAACCACAACCGTCCTCTTCAACTGAGGCTACAGAGGCGCAATGCAACAGCTTCATTGACTCTTTCAGATCCAAGGTCAACAACATTCGCTCTCTGATGTCCAGCTCTCCATCTCTGACACCAACACCTTGTCTGCGAGTGTGCTGTCTCCTCTACATCTTGCTGAGGTTCAGGAGAGCCATGTTGAGGAAATCCTCAGAAGAATGAAACCCTGTACCTGTACCCTGGACCCCATTCCTACTGCTCTGCTCAAATCACATATCCCCACTCTCAGTCCTTTGATCACCAAAGTTGTTAACCTTTCCCTTCAGTCTGGCTGTGTCCCACCTGCACTCAAGGTTGCTGTCATCCGTCCACTTCTCAAGAAGCCCACCCTGGACCCGGAGGTTCTAGCCAACTACAGGCCTATCTCCAACCTCGCCTTCCTGTCCAAAGTGTTAGAGACGGTAGTTGCTTCTCAACTTCAGGACCACCTCAAACACAACAACTTGTTTGATTTCGTTCAGCCCACAGCACTGAAACAGCTTTGCTCAGAGTGACGAATGACCTGCTGATGACAGCCGATGCAGGATCACCCTCACTCCTCATCCTCCTGGACCTGACTGCTGCATTTGACACAGTGGATCACACTATCCTCCTACAGCGCCTCCACACCACCATTGGACGATCAGACTCTGCACTCAAGTGGTTTCAGTCCTACCTTTCAGGCAGAACTGAATATGTGTCACTGGGAAGATACAAGTCCAGACTGTTCCCCGTCTCCTGTGGTGTTCCGCAAGGGTCGGTCCTCGGCCCCATCCTCTTCATTATTTCCATGCTCCCCCTCGGTCGTGTCATCAGCAGACATAGGATGTCTTTCCACTGTTATGCTGATGATACACAGCTCTACATCAAAACTGCCCCAAGCCCCTCTGCAGCCATGTCATGTCTCACCTCCTGTCTTGGGGAGATAAAGGCGTGGATGAGCAACAACTTTCTCCAGTTAAACAGTAGCAAAACCGAAGCCCTCCTTGTTGGCACTCCACACCAGGTTCAGTCAACCTCCATAACTCATCTAACCTTCGACGGTCAGGTCATCCCCCTGGCCTCCACAGTCACTAATCTGGGAGTTAGGTTTGACCCACACCTGTCCTTTAATGACCATATGAAACACCTGTGCAAAACCTCGTTTTATCATCTCAAAAACATCTCCAAACTCCGCCCACTTTAACCCTGTCAGATGCAGAGAAGCTCGTCCACGCCTTTATCTCCTCAAGACTGGACTACTGCACCGCACTATTCACTGGGATCACTGCCAAGAACATCCAGAAGCTGCAATACATCCAAAACAGCGCTGCCAGGATCCTGATGAGAGTCCGGAAGTATGAGCACATAACACCCATTCTGCACTCCCTACACTGGCTCCCTGTCTCATTCCGGATTGACTACAAAGTCCTACGACTCACACACAAATGCATAAATGGACACGCACCTCCCTACCTACAAGATCTCATCAATCCCCAAATCTCCACCCGCACCCTCAGATCATCAAGCAGCTCCTCCGGGTCCCCAGCACCAAGCTCCGCACCATGGGCGACCGGGCCTTTGGCTCGGCAGCTCCACGCCTATGGACCAGATCCCTGACCACCTAAGGGCAACACAGACCCTGGTCTCTTTAAGACCGGCCTAAAAACCTTTCTATTCAGGAAAGCCTTTCTGACCTAAGTCACTGTCAGTTATTTCTTTTGTGTTTCTGTTCATTCACTGGTTTTTATTTTATTATAGTTTTTTAACTATGCTTTTTACCATGTTTTTACTATGTACTGGCTCTGTGGCACTCTGAGATTAAAAAAAAAAAATGAAAAGTGCGTTACAAATAAAATACATTATTATTATTATTATTAAATACGCAGAGGAATGCAATTCCAAGGTTAGCCAAAAGGAATTACGTGTTAGTTGAGCTTACCCGCCGCAGTGTGTCTGCCCGCTCCATATGAACCGGGTTGTGTTTACCCGTGTACACACCTCTGTGCATCGTCCCCTTCAGCACGGTTCCCACTCATGCATCCTAATGGCCCGGAGAGCCGGGGAGTCTCTGCTGTCTGTTATTAGCGGAGCAGCACAGATCAATGGGCTACATTCGGACCCACTGAGCCGTGGCTAACTCCACAGCTAAAGTGTTTGCTGGTATAGAGAAAAAGAAATCTCCGAAGTGGGGAGGCGCACCTGTACCCGCCCCCATCCTCGCTTCTACGGATGTAAAGCCGAGCTCTAAAGCCAGTGAGCAGCGAGAAGATGACGGTGGACGAGAGATGAGAAGTCGCACAAAGGGGCCTTCGATGTGGCAGTCTCTGAACCTGTCTCTGACATTGCAGCTGCCACGACACATAGAAGGTGAAAGGGATTTAATTTGTTGTGCTCGACGCATTTGAAACTTGCACTCAAATATTTTAAGAGCATCTTTCCAGAAGCAGTGTCCCTGAAAATCCGCTGACCAGTTTTTTTCTGTGAGAGTATAAAGAAATACAAGTGAACTTCAAGGCTAGAGAGCAGGAAGTAGCTTTCTCTGTATTTGACACGTGCACTTTAAAGTTGCATTCGTCAATATTTTTAATATTAGCATTGACTCTGTGGCTGTCATGGTTCCAACATTGTGAATAATTGTTATCCAACGCTGCGGTTTTACGGAGCTTTTTAGCCTCTTTTATCTCGTTTTGTGGCACATTCACTGTCTGGTTGAGTCTCACCAGTCTCATCCGTCCTGCTGCTAACTGGCCAACGTAGCGAAGCATTTAGCAGCCAGATACTTTCTCTCTCGTCATGTTAATGGTCTTCCATTCATCAGGTAGACAGAAATATGTCTCCAAAATAAATGACAGTGTCATTCGCCAACACATCAGCCATAATAACTTCCGCATCTGTCCGCTTGTTTTTGGTGTTTTTCTGCCTCCTGGTGGCCAGAACGCTTCACATACTGGATACTGAGTCATGCGTCTGATCTGATGGGTATTATACGGGTTTATTTGTTCCATGACGATTGTAGAATTGATCGATACAGCACAAGCTGTGTTTGGGAAGACTGCTGAATTGATGCATTTTGTTTGAATTATTCCCAAATATGCACTTTAAAGTGTTTTATTATTTTGATGAGGATCATTATTGTGTGGAAAATGCTCTTATTATTCCCCTCAGTGTGAGCCTGCCTAACTGCGTTTAGTAGAGGCTTTTGCTCTCGCTTATATGAATGCGATTTCTGAGAAAAATGCTGACTTGAACCCCCCCCCCCCCCCAAAATAACAGATTTAAAGATACTGAATACTGGCCAGGAATGCCAGCGAAATACAGTCTTCAAGGTGTCACTTCTGGTTCTCAAAACCCTTTGTGTTGATTTGACAGTGTTTGCATCTGGGATCTGGAATATATGCACACACACACACACACACACACACACCCTCCATCAGCATATGTCAGCATATGGCTTCCCTCCTCAGAGAGACTGTTGAACAGACTGATCCCGGTTTGGTTTTGCTCTCGAGGCCCTGGCCCCGTGATGGAGGGCAGAAGGGAAAGGAAAGGGGGCCTGATGCTGTCGTTTGGATTGTTCCTGTGAGGCTCCTCCTCCTTTCTGCACACACACACACTCCTCAACCGTGTGTGTGTGTGTGTGTGTGTGTTACGAAACATGCAACCATATTGAGCCATCTGTTCCAGGGCTAATTGGTATGCATGACAATGTTTTTCCAACCCATAAAACCGAATGAAAATGAACACCCCACCCGCCCAAATATCCCTTAATGCTATCTCTCGCTCTCTGCCCCGCCCTCCCCTCCACCCCCCAACCCCTCCTCCTGTACAACATTACAGGCATAATTACACTGTAGTGGGCATTAGCAGCCCGTCTTCCAGAGGCACTTTTCAGTCCAGGAGGCAGGTCCAGAGATGTCCTGCTGCTCCGCGTCAGTGATCTGTCAGCCCGCTGAGATCCAAGGCCCTCCCGTACCTCCTATAAAATTGGCTCAGAGTGTGAATTGTTATAATTTTATGGAGGAAAGCTTTTGGGAACGCGGCGCTGCAATGTGCAAGTGATTTCCTCCTTAATGCTTATGGCACGCTTCAGGAACCAGACAGGCAGAGAGGGACGGGAAGAAGGGAGGACGGGATATAAAGAGCTAAAGAGGCAATAAATGGATGAATTAAGTGACAGACCAAAGTGTTGAGGATTAGAAACAGTATGTATTTAATGAGTAATTCACTAATTAAACCTATGTGTTGTCAAACACACAGGGAGATAATGGGATTCAAAACAAGATTTAGCAGGTGATGAATTCCTGATTCAGCAGTAAAACCTGAAATGTGCACGACAATGTCTTATCAAGATGAATATAGATCTCCATCAAAACTGAACCAAAGAACTGCACGTGCAGTTTGTTGGACTTGAATTTGAGACTTTGTTTTACGGGACTTGAGACTTGACCTGAGACTTGTCTCCATAAGATCTGAGAATTGCGGCGACACTTGGTTCAGCCAAACCTGGCACTTGACTTGGATTTGCTCTTGGACTTGAGAAGACGTGAGACTTGGTCTTGTCTCAACAAGACATGAGGCTGGACTTGACACCTCTTGAAACCAGACTTGAGACTTGACTTGGATTTTCTCTTGGTCTTGACAACACTTGAGAATTGAGCTGGAGTCGCCCTTAAGGAGTGTGCTCTGGTGTTCTTCAAGACATTTGTGTTGGCTTCTATTGTTTCTGAAATAGAATGATACACGTCATATTTACAACCGCTGATGTCTGTGTTGACGCTGCAACATATCGGATGTCCCAGGACACAAGTGGCAGAGTGAAGGCAGTTTGAAAAAAGATGAATACTAAATGACAGGAAAACAAGGGATGAAGGGAAAAAACGAGACGAGAGGAGTAAATGGACTTGGCAAAGCGCGGCTTCGTTCACATGAATCACAGCAGGGAAACGCTGGATAGCAGCCCGGGTCGCCCGGTGCAGTCCGTGTGTTGGCGCTGAGGAATGTGGACAAAATGCCCGAGCTGCATTGTGTATTTAAAGGGAGCCTGAGATCAATCACGCTGAGTTGCAACCACAATGAAATGATCTGCTCGGGAAATTACAGTCAAAACAAGAGCTTGCAGATGCTGTCAGACACACAGAAAACACGGCCGTCCCATGTTGGTTTCCTCCAGCTGTCTGTCACCAACGCGAGCAGCGTTAATGGTGGTTTATTTAAAGGTTCAGAGGCGGTTATTGCCAGTCCACACCGAGCGTCCTCGGAGAACCGGCGCACCTACATTTGTGCAACCATGTGCGTGTTTTGCAGTTTTTATTGGGCGTCGTGCATGAAAACAGCAGCCGAGCGCTAATAGAGGCGATATCCAGGCTTTTGCAACCTTTGTGCTGCAAATGGCGTCGAGGGTTCACTCACAATGGGACGTAATTGTGCCGGAGCCAGTTTTTCGACACACGTACTGGCGTTGTTAAATCAGTTGTGTTTTGACGCTGGCAACTGACCGCCTTTTTCTCTCCCCCTGTCTCTCTGTTTCTCTTTTTCTCTCCCCCTGTCTCTCTGTTTCTCTTTGTCTCTCCCCTCTGTCCCTATACCCCATTGTCCTGTCTCACCCTGTGGTTTTCCACTCAGTCGTCCCCTTTAGATGTGTCACAACCGATGTGGGTGAACACAACGGGAGGATTTGTTGTTGGAGCACGGCAGTGGAGGTGTTACGTGTCGTACAGGCACAGTGTCCAGGGTCAACTGTGAAAAGACACGCAGCCAACCGGTGCTCTTAAAGGCCGCGGTGACCGGCGTCTCACAATCTGGGTCGTTTGAATTGAACCGGTGCCGATCTGATTACGATCCCGCGACCCTTCCACCCCCAACGTCCGCTCGGTTGGGCGGAGTTGTTGGCCCGGTTCGCGGAGAAGCATTAGTCAAATGGGCCATCGTCCCCGTCGGCGCGTCAGATGATGACTTTTGGCAGAATGCAGCCGCAGCTAGATGCCAGACAATCAGAGCCGCTGCCATTTCATCACGCGGGTTCACGCAGACTCGCACCGAACACGCAGGCTGTTTCTCATTAAGCCCGCCAACATGAGCGATGGAGTGAGAGAAACGGCGGGTGATGGAGGAGGAGAGACGTGGAGCTGACGGCTTTTTTGTTTGTTTTTGGCAAAAGATAAGAGAAGAGGAAAGGGGGGGGGGGCAATAAAGAGTCAAGGGGTGAGAGTGTGTGCGCGCAGTGTGGCGCTGTCATCCAAAGAGACGCCCGCCTACCCAACACCCAGTACCCTCAGCTACCCTCACCCCATGCACCCCGCCGACTCTGCTGTTCCCATAGCAACAGGACACGGAGAGGAGGAGGTGGCGGGTTGGGGGGGCGGGGGGGGGGGGGGGGGGGCGCGTGAAGAAGAGAGGACGTGTGCTAAAGATTAGGGTGGAATTTTGCTGCTGCCTGGATTTGACCAATCTGGTGTTGAGGCTTTAAGATGCTCTAATTCCTTTCCCCTTCCTTCCCTCTATCACACACACACACACACACACACACACACACACACACACACACACACACACACACACAGAACCCCCAGGTCAGGCCGGCTTGAGCTAGAAAGCATCATTTTCGGGAGATAATTCTAGGAAGTGCTCTGTCGAAGAAGGAGGAGGAAGAAGTGGCACAAGCTAAAGCAGGTTTTCCCCCAAAAATAGTAAAAGCATGAAGGCCAAGAGCCACATATTCCACGTGGGAATATTTTTATTTCTATCCACTGCAGAGGTTACGTGACCACCATCTCCATGTCTCCGTTTGTATGCTTGAAAACCACACGTGCATGAATTCTGCTTTGCTCATTGAGGACGGACGTTATTGATTTTCGTGACCTCATGACCTCTCCTGCCGCTCCGCCATGAAGACGACACGTTCAGATTTTCCCAATGAGAAAAACACAAATACACAACGTGTGTTTTCACACGTTCAGACACAATCCCATTGATTTTTGGTGACCAGATTCAATTTGTCAATCTATTAGTTTATCGAGCGTTTTGGGAAAAAATGTCTCGTAATGTCGAGGTTCCGTTTAAACCCCGATACACAGACCAGACTGCAAAGTGCTTCTGCTGTCGTTTAAGACGAAGAAAAGCTGCAAATCCTTACAATAATCGACCATTTTCCGATGGTAGATTTATCCGTTATTGACTAATTGTGTCAGCTCATTTAGCAGACGCTTAACACTGGCCCGGATCGTTTACTCCGTCGCAGTGAACTTCACTTCCGTCTTCATTGTTGTCAATAATTGATTGATGTTCATACCCTTCAGGAACGGCCGCTCGGAAAGTAAAATGAAAACATCCAGAAATGGAAAGCTTCAGACGGTGTGTTTTTAGATGTGCAACCACAGAAGGCTCTCCTCTACGGCTCAGAGTTCAGCTCCAGAAGTGGTCTCCTGTGAAGGTTCCTCACAAGGCTCTCCGCTGTGCGTACGGGACGAGGTTCACGGTTCAAGTTCCCTTTAGCCTCTGAAGTAACTCAAGCAGACAGGGTGCGAACCCCGGAGTGAGATTTGTGCCGGCCTTTGAAAGGAACAAAGACATGGTGTTCATGAACAGCGGAACCTTCGGCTTGAATAGAGATTTTCAAATTGCAATTTTCAATACGAGTTCTTCTTCCGGGCGCTCCGCTGTGATGAGTTCACGGCTATTTTTTTGTTCTTAGTATTCCTTCCACTGTGAAAAGGCGCAGGTTTGTTGAAGGCGGTTCTCACCTGGGTTTTACTCCCAGTGCTGCTGTTGTGTGTCCTGCTGGGAGCGAACACTATTCTCCACAAGGTCCTCTTGTGATTCACGTGCACGAAACATGCCGGTTTATTCTGAAAAACAACAGATTCTGACCGAGCTGTTTTCGTGGCTAATGAAAATGAACATTCCATTAATATTGCTGTTTACGTGCAGCCGAGCTCGCTGCGGTTGAATTCCCCGTCAACGTCGTTCTGGGTTGTGTTTGATGAAGGCTCGATGCCCCGACGTCTCGTTCATCACCTCAAAATGTGCAACAAGTGGAACTGCTGGAGCTGCGTTTCCCATTTTGCTTCTTTGGGTCAAAGAACATGTTTTCCATCGGTGGCAGAGTTCTTTGACCGTCGGCGTTGTGATATTTGTGCACAACCTAAAACCTGTTGATGTCTTTTGTAATGTTTGAAGGTTGGTGTGTTTTTGGTGTGTTTTGGACGTGCATCTCTGCAAACTGTGGACTAGTTGCTTTGTGGACAAGGCGCAGAGCGGCCTGTTAACGTGAGTCACCTGGAGATGCATGTTCAGAATGCGCTGATTTCACGTCCAAAGAACGCTCCTTAAACACGGACAGTATCCCACACGTCCTAATCGGGAAAATGCTTCATTCAGAATAATATTTGGAACAATGGTGTGCAATCAACTTGCTCAGTGCCAGCAAGGGAAGAGAAGATGGAGGGAAAACTGAGCTGCTGATTATATCTCAAAGGATTCATAAAACAGTCCAGAGTTTGTGTCAGATTATCATCAATAGTCGAGTCAGCTTATTGAATTAGAATCTTGTTTCATCCATCAACACTTTACACTGTATGCAGATTTAAATTAGTATGTTTTTATGTATGAAAATAAATCATTAAATAGCCTGGATTCTGTTTGTAATAGAAATGAAAAGGCAGAAATTGAAAGCTCGTCATTCTTCACCTTGTGAGAAGATATTCATGAGAAGATATTCCAGACTCATGCTTTGCTGACTGTGTTTTTCTTTCTGGAGCTTTTTCAACCGTATCCGTACTGAGAGAAGGTCAAATATGACAGCATATACAAAAGAGGGTTTATTCGATCCTTCTTTCCACAACAACGTCACCAACAGCAGGTCGACTCAGCAGACCGATGAAGAACTCCGTGTTCACGAATAGAATGGAGGGATGGCAGTTTTCATTCATTTAATTATAAAGAGCATTTAAGCATTTTCATCCCAGGAGACTTTTTTTTCCTGCTTATCAAAGTTTTGTCATTAATGTTTAATATAAGTCAAGTTTCCATATCGAGACAGCTTCATGCCACCGATCCCGATCCCGCAGCTTTGAGACCTTGTGTTTGCCTCATACTCTCTGTGTCTATATGTGTGTGTGTGTGTGTGTGTGTGTGTGTGTGTGTGTGTGTGTCTCCTCTCATTAGCGAGCGCCGGCGTGCAGTATCTCGTTAGCACAGAGCTAGCTGAGCGCCGGGGCACCGGTGCAGCTTCATTAGCCACTGTGACATTTATCTGCACCGCCACGTCTCCATGGAAACCCTAAGACACACACACATATCACACACACACACACAGTCTCGCATAGACCTAGCTCCTCCCTCCCCCCTGTGGAGCGGAGAAACACTGGTGATGAACACATGGAGCTGTGTACAGTGCGTACCGGTGGCTGCTGTCCCAGCTCTGTACCCGAGGTGGGCGGAATATCGCTCATTGTAAAGTTCAAGTGAATCACAGGCAATATCACACTCCCCCCCCCCCCCCCGGGAGGCAGTTTACCTCGCTGTAAGTCAGTTACAGGGAAAAGGAAAAGCGTTCCACATAAATCAGTCGATACAGTACGCCACTCATTTAGTTTGAGTCACTAATCCGCCTCGCGCCGCCGCCGACAAAATCAGTTGCGGAGCGGGATCCACGCCTCTCGCCGTGTGTTGTGGTGAAGTTGCTAATCTTGTTTACAGTTTGATACAGCGGCGGAAAATATTCAGGGCTATGACATGAATGCTGTGCGTCTGCTCGTTCACAGACGTGTCCGTATGTCGAGCTGTGTATGAGCTCCGTTTATGACTTCATGACGACTTCATCAATCTCACATTGGACCCTGTGATTATCCTTCGACCCCTTTCATCCATCTCTGATATCTATGATTGTACATGTCAGACACGACTCCTTCGTGAAAAATGTTCTACGTTGGAATCACATTTTGTAAAACAACATACGGTCATGGCACATTTCCTCCAAAGGTTCCTCACGTGTTGCGGCAATTTTGTCCGTGTGACAGTTGTGTGAGAGTCTGTCAAGTGTGTACGTTTGAGGTGACAGTCTGTGTGTGTGAGTGTGTTAACATGCCAGCACATGTGTGTGTGTCTAGGTGTGTGTGTGTGTGTGTGTTTAGCTGACCTTGGCTGCCTTGCTCCCTCGGGGGGGAACTGATGTTTCTCACTCTGCTTGTCAACAAGGTTAGTTCCCCTGCGGGACCGTTACACACCCTGCAAACACGCTGCCAATGACAAGAAGTGTGTGACAGCTCGGCCCTTTCACGAAAACCACTGAAGTGTGTGTGTGTGTGTGTGTGTGTGTGTGTGTGTGTGTGTGTGTGTGTGTTTGCGCTGCGATCGAGGGGTTAAGGGAGTCAGAGAGGATGTGTGTTTTAGAGCAGAAACAGAAGGGAGAAACAGCAGGAGGATCAGCGCAGCCAGCCTGAACTCAAGCCCGTGTGTGTGTGTGTGTGTGTGTGTGTGTGTGTGTGTGTGTGTGTGTGTGTGTGTGTGTGTGTGTGTGTGTGTGTGTGTGTGTGTGCGTGTGTGTGCGTGAGCCTGGTTTCTGAGAGAGAGATCCCCTGCTGAGCTCTGAGCTGTGCTTACTCCTGGACCTGGCACATCTGCATCCGTCTCCTCCGCTCTCTCCCTCTCGTCCTCTCCGTCTCGTTCCCATCTGTCCCTTTTTGTGTAGCTTCTTCCTGTTGGACAGCTGTGAACGAGGCAACGAGCGGCCGTCAATGTGCCGCAGGTAGCCCAACGCTGTCGCTGTTTACTCTGTGGAGGCGGAGCCTATTCCCTCTACCTGTAGTATTTACCATATTCACTTTGATTCTGTTGGGCCTTCGATACAGCCCAGGAAGAGGACAGTTTATATGCACTTAAAGCCGCACTAATCAATACTTTATGCTGCAACGATGAGTCAACTAATCAATTTGTCAATTAACTGATATATTGTTGAAGTTATTTCAAATTTTTATGCCAGAAAATGCTGTTTTCACACGCATGCATAAATGACCGATCACATGATCCTAAAACTTTATAAAGTCATATCTTCTATGTGTCCCCCGATGCCTCCAGTCTTTACGCTAAGCTAAGCTAAGCTAACCGCCTCCTGCCAGACGTGACGATTGACATCGATATTCTCGTCACACCGTCTGAATAGAAAGCCGGCTTGTGCGTTTGCCAACATTGTCGATGAGCGTCTTTAATGGCGGCGCGGCCTGAAGAGCTGCGAGTGTAAAGTAAGAGCATGAATGAATAAATAAAGAAAGCACCGTCGTCGGGGTTTTTATGGTCAATGTGCAGCTGTAGTTTGGATGAACGAGCCGGCTGTCTAATGTGAGTGTGAGGTGAGGGAATAACAGCCCTCAGCAGCTGCTTCAAAGACCTACACACACTGCTTTCTGCTGTCTGGCTCAGCACACACTCAGCGTAGATCAGCCCTCTGTCACGGCCCCGTGCTGCAGGGACACTGGAGTGATGGAAGCAATAGTTAAGCCATTAAGGCAAACAATTGGCTCAAATTGAGAGGGGAGGGGAGGGGGAAGAAAAAAGGGGGGGAGATGGAGAGGCTGTGGCACGAGTAGATCCACTCAACGACTTAATCCGAGCCCCAGGACACTCTCCCGCTGAGCATCACACACACACACACACACACACGGGCACGCTAAAGCTCTGTCTGCTTGCAATAACACCTTGTCAGTGTCGGCCACGGGGGCGAATTGGAAGAGGTGCTCATTCCTTTGTGGCGAGGAGAGTCACACGAATTCTCCCAATCACCTCTGGGGGGGGGGGGGGCTGAGCATGCGGTCTACACGAGGCGGTTCACGAGGCGGGACGGATTCATGTTGTCTTCGCGGGGCGGAGTGACTGGAGGACGAGTCTCGGACGAGGGAGGGGCTCCTCTGACGCTGGCTATTGTATCGTCTCCCCCAGTGGACTCGTTCGGTCCCAGAAGGCCTCACAGAGACAGCCAACAATGAGGGATTGTCTCCAGCTATTTTCTTTCTGCACACACACACTCACACACACACACACACACACACACACACACACACACGCGCACAGCTGATGTGTGTGTCAGAGGGCGAAGGGATGATGTGCTGCAGTCTGAACCCATCGACCGCCGGGGACGTTTATATGCCTCAACATCAGCCGCTGATAGGGGCCGGTAACGCCTCGCCTCTTCCCCCCCCCCCCCCCTCTCTCTCTCTCTCTCTCTCGCTCTCTCTCTCTCTCTCTCTCTCTCTCTCTCTCTCTCTCTCTCTCTCTCTCTCTCCCCCACGTCCACCCTTGGGGGCTCCCTCAGGCCCCGGGCCCCCCACGCCCACTCGCCCTGCGATTTATCGGACAGCTTAGCGAGGAGCGGTTGCTGCCCTCGAGGACTGTCAGCACCGGTTTGGCTCGTTGACTTCTCCGGTTCTGCCGTTTTATTTGACATGTCCTTTAAGTCCTTTAAAGAATTGGGCGTTTCTGCCGTGCGCCTCGGCTCCTTCTGCAAAAGATGGATGGCTCACGTTCAAAGGTCTGGATGTTCCCCCTCCCTCCCAGACTCTCTACATCTCTGTTCACCTCCCTCCCCTCTCTCCCTCTCTCTCGCTCTCTCGCTGAGCTTTATAGGGTGGTATTAGTGTTGTCAGCTAACCAAGCTCGGGATTTGGCTTTGCTCTGTTTTCGCCTCTTAAGATAATGCTCTTTCTCTCTCCTGCCGAGAACAACAAAAGGGAAAGTAGAGCAATAAAACAGCACAGCCGTCGACTTTGGTTTTCAGCCATCTTAAATAGACCACAGGCCTTGATGGCAGTGGTGTGTGTGTGTGTGTGTGTGTGTGTGTGTGTGTGTGTGTGTGTGTGTGTGTGTGTGTGTGTGTGTGTTTGCAGCCGTTTACATGTGGTTGTACATGTGGTTGCTCGTGTGCCGCTGAAAGCCGTTCAGTCCTACGGTGCCGGTTTGCCGGCGTCCTGAGGAGATCCGTCGCCGCATCTTCACTTTCAAAAAATGCACTTTTAAGGGTCAGCGTGATGTGTCCGTTTCCTGATGTGTCCCGTCGGTACATATAGAAGATGTCAGCTTCAGGGACATCAGTCCGTCAAACTGAGTACTGAAAGGCGTCTCGCCTCCCTGCTGCGTGCAGAGGATTTATATCAGTGGCGGCCTGAGTCAGTGGCGGCCTGGAGGCCGTTATAGACGCCATGAATCGATTTATAATTAGCTACAGTGGTCCTGTCTAAGATGTTTTCCTCATTTGGTTAAAATGACACCACAGTCTGTACTTGTGTGTTGAGAAGTGATGTAACTCCTCGGGCATACTTCATGATTGTGTCCAGGGAAATCTGCTGTTTTGGATTTTCCAGATCAACTGAAGGAACAAGTGTTTGAGAACATTCTCTCCACTGTGGAGGTTTCAGCACAGCGACGCTTTATTCAGTGTCTCTTTCTACGTCTCTTGTTTGATTTTTACTCTTTGAAGAATTACTGTTTCTAGGAAGTACATGTTTGTTTTTGTTGCTGTCTGGTTTCCGGCCAGGTGTATCTGTGTCTGAACGGGTTTCACAGCTACACATCGGTTGCAGTTCCCAGTTTAGCCCAAACTAAATGATCCCAAAAAGTGTTATCGAACAAGGAAAGTGCTGCTGGGACCACGAGTCTAAATGCTACCGGTGCCGCTGGTATAAATAAGCTCCTCAACGTTCTCTCCTCTGCCTCCTCCAACAGTAACGGCACGGCCGGGAAGATGAACGGGGCGCTGGAGCATTCGGACCAGCCGGACCCGGACGCCATCAAGATGTTCGTGGGCCAGATCCCGCGCTCCTGGTCAGAGAAGGAGCTGAAGGAGCTGTTTGAGCCGTACGGAGCCGTCTACCAGATCAACATCCTCCGGGACCGCAGCCAGAACCCTCCACAGAGCAAAGGTAGGAGTTCTACGTTCTACCTGTTACTGACTGCTCTGATCTGGAGCCTGGAGCCAGATCTCAGATTGCAGATTAAGATTTAGTTTCTCTCGTTCCCTTTGTTTTTCTTTTCCTCTTCTCTCCGTTTTCTTTCCTTTTCTTCTTCTTTCAGTCTTTTTTCTTTTCTTCCTCTTTGCCTCCATTTCTTTTCATTCTCTTCTTCTATTCTATAATTGTTTTCTTACTTGGTTCTACTTTCCTTCCTTTTTCCATCTCTTCCCTTCCTTCTTACCCTCATTCCTTTACTTTCTATCCTTCCTTCCTTCCTTCGTCCCTTCTATTTTGCGTTCTTGTTTCTTCCCTATACCTTCTTCCCTTCCTTCTTACCCTCATTCCTCTACTTTCTATCCTTCCTTCCTTCCTTTGTCCCTTCTATTTTGCGTTCTTGTTTCTTCCCTATACCTTCTTTCCTTCCTTCTTACCCTCATTCCTTTACTTTCTATCCTTCCTTCCTTCCTTCGTCCCTTCTATTTTGCGTTCTTGTTTCTTCCCTATACCTTCTTCCCTTCCTTCTTACCCTCATTCCTCTACTTTCTATCCTTCCTTCCTTCCTTCGTCCCTTCTATTTTGCGTTCTTGTTTCTTCCCTATACCTTCTTTCCTTCCTTCTTACCCTCATTCCTTTACTTTCTATCCTTCCTTCCTTCCTTCGTCCCTTCTATTTTGCGTTCTTGTTTCTTCCCTATACCTTCTTCCCTTCCTTCTTACCCTCATTCCTCTACTTTCTATCCTTCCTTCCTTCCTTTGTCCCTTCTATTTTGCGTTCTTGTTTCTTCCCTATACCTTCTTCCCTTCCTTCTTACCCTCATTCCTCTACTTTCTATCCTTCCTTCCTTCCTTCGTCCTTTTTTCTTTTCCATCCTGCTTTCCTTTTCTGCCACCTTCTCTCCCTGTCCTCTTCTTCCTCCTTCATCTGTCTTTCTTTTTACTTTGTTTCATCCTTTGTTTCCCGTCTTTGTCTCCTTTCCTATTTTCTTCTTTGCTTTCTTTCATCAGACAGAATGAAAATCTTCCTCACTGTTTACTGTGTAATGGGATATTTGTATTGTTGCTAGCGTAACAGATTTGAATGGATGCAGAGACGCAGAGAGACACTCACACGATGTTCATTAAACGTTAAAAACACAGAAGGTTTGTACTCTTCCACACTGACACAGCAGCAGCATCGGGCCGTCCCACCTAGTTAAAGGCAGAACAAGTGATCGATGTGCAAAATTACACACACAAACGCACATTCCGTGCACCATTTGAAGACAAAGACTCTCCTCGCCAGACTTAAACAGTCAATTGTGCGGAGCCGCTTGATTCAAAGCTATTTTCTCCCGTTCCTTTTCTTTTTTACCCCTTTTTGATGAATTTGTCAAGTGTGTGAGCAAACAAAAGAGACAGCAGCAAGGAAACGGGGAGACAATAGCGCTGCCACATCAACAGGCATCAGCCGGAGTGGGGGCCGGCGGCACTCCCGATGAGACACGGCGAGTGGGAGGAAAGTAAAGAGAGAGGAAGGGGAAGAGAGGGAGGGAGGGAGGCCATCCAACTGTAAAGCAAACTTGAGCAGAAGTCTCTAAACATGAATCAGCGGGGATGAAGCGAATAAAGCAAGTAGACACGCATCGGACTGAACAATGGAATGGAGTTGAGGATCCATGAGCATGATCGACCGATTAACATGTTGATTGACTTTGACAGTGACGTGACGTCACCTGTTGGTTTGTTTTGAAGCCTCGAGTTCTGCAATTTGGCCGTCGCCATCTTTCTTTTTGGAACCAGTGAGCAGAAGCGACCATATTCGGACTGAGGAGGAGTGACGTAGAGACGAGGTATACGTCTCTGGTAGAGACCTGTCAATCACCGTGTAGTCCCGCCTTAAAGCATCCCCTGCTTTATGGTCTGTGTGACTCTAAATGGACCATAATGTACTAAATGAACATCATGCTGTATTGAAGAAGACTTGAAACTAGAGATTGAGACATAAACTCATGTTTACAATGTTTACTGAGGGAATAAATCAAGAGAGAAGTAGAGTCATTTTCTCATAGACTTCTATACAACCAGAGGAGTCGCCCCCTGGTGGTCACTAGAGAGAATGCAGCTTTAACACATGACGCATTGGCTTCATTCGTCAGAACCGGAGGTTGCCGCCTGGTTATGATTAGCTAATCTAATATCTAATAAGACTGAAGATGATTAAACATTGTTATAAACAGATTATAACGCATTCTAAGTATCTTTATAATGCGTTACAGACGGAATGCTTTTCTTGGGAAGGCCGGAGAGGCAGACGAGGTGACAGGAACTCTAGATGACGACAGTTCTGAAATTTAATTTAATGTTCAGTGGCTAAAAGCTGTGGCGTCGTTAACCTTTCTGCACCTACACTCATTCTGCTTCTGTTTGTACTCTCTCGCTCTCTCGCTCTCTCTCTCTCTCGCCCTCTCTCTCGCTCTCTCTCGCTCTCTCGCTCGCTCTCTCTCTCGCTCTCTCTCTCTCTCGCTCTCTCGCTCTCTCTCTCGCTCTCTCGCTCGCTCTCTCTCTCGCTCTCTCTCTCGCTCTCTCTCGCTCTCTCGCTCGCTCTCTCTCTCGCTCGCTCTCTCGCTCTCTCTCTCGCTCGCTCTCTCACTCTCTCGCTCGCTCTCTCTCTCGCTCTCTCTCTCTCTCTCTCTCTCTCTCTCGCTCTCTCTCTCTCTCGCTCTCTCGCTCGCTCTCTCTCTCTCTCGCTCTCTCGCTCGCTCTCTCTCTCTCTCTCTCTCGCCCTCTCTCTCTCTCTCTCTCTCGCTCTCTCGCTCTCTCTCGCTCTCTCTCTCTCTCGCCCTCTCGCTCTCTCGCTCTCTCTCTCTCGCGCTCTCTCTCTCCCTCTCGCGCTCTCTCTCTCTCTCTCTCTCTCTCGCTCTCTCTCGCTCTCTCTCTCGCTCTCTCTCGCTCTCTCTCGCTCTCTCTCTCGCTCTCTCTCGCTCTCTCTCTCTCTCTCGCTCTCTCTCGCTCTCTCTCTCGTTCTGACTCAGTCATATGAGTTTATGAAAGCCTGGAGACAGCGTTCTGCCAAGACCCAAATCTTTTTTTTTTCTTTTTTTTCACACCAACACACTTGTCATGCGCTCTGTTTGTGAGTCATTTAGCCTTGAGGATGACTCCTCTTCCCACCAGTCTCCTCGTCTGAGGAGGAAGAGAAAAAACAACACGAGGCCAAAGTTGCTCCTCCTTTTCTTACAGCTTCCTCAAATCTCCTGCTCCGTCTCCACTACCCTTGAAATTAGTTGTTTTTCGTGGCTGATGAGTCGAGAGCATCACTCACCGCCACTTCTACCGAGGATCAAGCACACACAGCCACCTACCATCCCTTTTATTTGTGTTCTCCTATGACGATCTCCCTCCGTGCGCCTCGGTTTCACTTTCTTCTCGCTGTGCTGCCTGAAAGGTGGAGTGTTTTAAGCGGAAATGTAGCATATGATTGGGCTCTTACTGGTCTTGTTACTCGCCGGCTTTGAGCACCGTTGTTGTTGTTTACTCGCAGTTAAGTAAGCCGCGTGGCCTCGTCTGCACCCGCTCAACTCCAGGGAGCTGCAGCGGCCCCCCCGCCGGTTCCACCGACGGCCATTTTACCGGTGTCAGGGAAACTGTGGCCCCTGTCTTCCCTCGGCGTGTTTATTTTAAATTGCCGACGGTGTTGTTTGAAAAGCAGCTCGTCATTTTGGGGCAAATGAGCCCGCTCTGATGCCCCGGTGGCGACCCAGAGGCACTTTCCCCCTTCTGTTTTTGCATGAAACAGCAGTTTTGATTCAAATGAGCTTGTTAGTCCCACTGAGACGAAGAGGAGAAAAGTTTCCTTTTACGAGGCTTTACGACTTCTCTGTTCGGGTGTTTTGTTTGGATCCTCATTAGCGGGTCCGGAAAAGAGCACAACATAACATTCATTCACGGCGGGAATTAAGCAAGCGCAGGATTCTAAAGGAAACGTTCAACTCATGCATTTACGGAGACTGAGCCTCGTCCAACTTTGTAGGTCGAGATTTCGTCTTTCCGTGATCTGTGAGTCAGAAGAACTGTTTTTGTTCTCAGAGTAAATCTATTAATTCAACTTGATCGATCAGGCAACTGGTGAAAAATAATCAACGAAGTAGCTAAGGAGTGAGCCATCTTGACTCCTTCTCGTCTCTGTTGAGATCTGCACATGTGCAGTACCAAGACAGCAAGACAGCGCTTCCATTCTTCTGCAAACAGTTTAACGTTCGAGGATGTGGGCGAAACTCCAGATCCATCCGAAATAAAGATGAAACATAAGCGGTAACTTAAGTCTACTCAACGCAAAATCGGGGGTCGAACAATGGGCATCAGGTTGACTTGCTTACATGTACATGATCTACATCAGTCTCTGGCTCAAAGCTATCCGTTTTCTTTTCATTCGATTGAAGCAGCATGTTCGCTTTGCGCTAAAATATTGTTCTAAAATGGCAATCAGACTTGGGCAGACGTTGGACTCGGACAGCTATGAATAAATTACTGATTAATTACAGGACGTGGCAGATAAAAACCCAAAGACTGAATGCTCGCTCAGAGCTGCGGCTGCAGCACAGTTCTGCACGGCAAACGGCAAAGTGGATATCTGTGGATCAGCGTAATCCTTCTGTTTTATTGCAGTCATCCTCTGGCGTCACGCGGCGGTCGCGAGTGCTGTTTGAGAGGCTTCTTCAGCCTGACAAGGAAACGACTCCTCGAGCAAACACGAGTCTGAAGGGAGATCCTCGCTCCAAATGCATCCGCCTCCAAAAATCCATATTGCAAATAATTTTAATGATCTCAGGTTGGTGAGAAGGCAAAACTCCAGTCAGCTTTTCTTTCTTTATAATATCCCAGATTAGTTGTTTCTGGCCCTGAGGCATTAAATCGTGTCGCCGTTGTGCGTCACGCGGAATCCATTTGGCAGTTTGACCCAGGTGTGTGCATGCAGGCTTTCTACTCCGACGAGGACAGTCTGGGGAATATCGCGGCGCCACTGTTGGTTTAATGTGTTTGGAGTTAATAACCAGATGAGTGGATGAGTTGGGGAGGAGGGGAGGCGAGTGAGGAATGGAGCAATTTGGCATTTTGTGCTGAAAGAGAGAGATAGAGATGGAGGGAGAGATAAAGAGAGAAAGAGACAAAGAGAGCCAGAGGGGTAAACAGAAAATGGTCCTTTTGCTAAAACACAACCTTAAGCTCCGTGACGGGTTTGTTGCTGTGTGTGTGTGTCTCTCTCTGTGTGTGTGTGTGTGTGCGTGTGTGTGTGTGTGCGTGTCTCTGTGTGTGGGTGTGTGTGTGTGTGTATGTGTGTCTCTGTGTGTGTGTGTGTGTGTCTCTGTGTGTGTGTGTCTGTGTCTGTGTGTGTGTGTGTGTGTGTCTGTGTCTGTGTGTGTGTGTGTGTGTGTGTGTGTGTCTGTGTGTGTGTCTGTGTGTGTGTGTGTGTGTGTGTGTGTGTGTGTGTCTGTGTGTGTGTGTGTGTGTGTGTGTGTGCGTGTCTCTGTGTGTGGGTGTGTGTGTGTGTGTATGTGTGTCTCTGTGTGTGTGTGTGTGTGTCTCTGTGTGTGTGTGTCTGTGTCTGTGTGTGTGTGTGTGTGTGTGTGTGTCTGTGTCTGTGTGTGTGTGTGTGTGTGTGTGTGTGTCTGTGTGTGTCTCTGTGTGTGTGTGTGTGTGTGTGTGTGTGTGTGTGTCTCTGTGTGTGTGTGTGTGTGTGTGTGTGTGTCTCTCTCTGTGTGTGTGTGTGTGTGTGTGTGTGTGTGTGTGTGTGTCTCTCTCTGTGTGTGTGTGTGTGTGTGTGTGTGTGTGTCTGTGTGTGTGTGTGTGTGTGTGTGTGTGTGTCTCTGTGTGTGTGTGTGTTTTGGCACGGAACGCACAATGTCATTTATCTTACTGATACAGCATGCCCACATGAGCCGCCGAGACACACACACACACACACACTTAAGTTCACACATGCACAGAATAAGTTTAATGTCTTCATTAACAGACGATCTCCTGCATTAGAGTCGCTGTGCACAAGGCCTGGAGAGTATTCAAAAATAACAACATAAATCAGAACATAATTCAGTGTGAGACCTTGTGGTGAATCACATGTGGAGGATTTTTAAGAGAAATGACTGATGAAGCGATGACCCTGCAGATAACACAAAGGCAAAACTAGGGCTGAGGGATTATTGCATTATTCTGTTGTGAATGTGATTCAGAATGATGGATCATAACTGCATGGATGGAAATGTGTATTGTTGTCATAAAGACAGCTGTGGCCAGCTTCAGTTAATTACCCTCAGTTCATTCTGGTGGCTGTTGTTGTTGTGCTGCCTGCATGAGGACGATCAGGTGATCTCATGTGTGAGACCTGTAGCTCTGCAGTGGTTCAATGTAAATTACTGAAGAGAATCGTCTCAAATCTGAGTTTTAAAGGAATATCACATGTTGGTGAATACTCGTGTTTGCTTTTTTGGGCGGAGAGTTCGATGAGAAGATGAATACCACTGTCTAGTCGTTTAGTTATGATGACTTGCTATCAATTAACACAGAGCGCCCATGAGAGAGAAGTCTTCTCACGTTCCAGCTCGACAGCGAAAACAAACATATTTCCCAAACGGTGGAAAACTGGTCCTGTGTGTAACATATTCATGACTATGTTTTATTGGTGTATAATCATCTGAAAATAAGAATGGTTGAGTTTTCACCAGCTTAGAATGAGCCCTTCATATGCGTCTACGGTAGCCCAGAGCGGACAAACCAAACACTGCCTCGAGAGAGACTTTCATGTTTTTAACGTTACCTGGAGGCCGACTGAAGCTGTTATCAATAAATATAATATCATTACACTTGAATATCACTAAGTAATGTTTCGTATAAATCTAATGGAGTATGTTCTGAAATATGAGCTTAAATTGGTCATTTTGTCTGCAGAAGATTTGGTTGGTTTGACTGAAACAACAAGGATTATTTTATCAGATCATTTTCATGTAGAAACAAGATGAATTTGATTGTTTTTTTATTGAAAATAATTGCAATTTAAGTTGAACGAGCAACATTAGTTAGAAACTAACATCTAACTGGTCACAGTGATATATTTTCTTCACATCCGTCTCGCAAAAAACAATAATCGATGACATGTTCTCATGAATCCATTTTCTGCTCCGTGTTGCTGCACAAACTGCAGCACAGAGAAGACAACATGGAAGACAAAAAGAGCCACCTGGAAGAAAATACATCTAATCCGAGAACAGAGACGACACGCAGCCGCCGACCCGGTTTGATCGACAGCCGATCTCTGGGGAAGAGCGGGAGCCACATCACAGCCGCCAGTGTTCAGCACCAAAGATCGACGCAGGGAATGTCAAAGATCTTCCTCAATAAATGCTCCTCGCTCCCTCATACAAACCACCTTCAAAACAAAAGGACAATCAATCTGAAACACATTTTACATCAAACCATCATTTCTAGTCTCCTCTAACCTGGAATGTCATCGCGATAGCTGCAGAAAATAAAACGGCTGGAGATAAACGCACCGACGGGGCAGATGACAGCATTTGATTTCCGATCACTGCTCAGATGAAAATCTCCCAGCATGCCCCGGGCCGCTCCGATGCCGCGTTCAGGGACCCACACCTCGTCCCGGTGGCAGACATCGCGCTTTGAGGCGGCGAGCCAACGTTTCCTCTCGCTCGGCTGCGGCAACGCCGAGCGAACGCGCTGCCGTCCAAGACAATTATCTGCTCTAATGCATCCGGTTGAGACGGGCCGACCTGAGACGGAGGACTCGTTTATTTCATTCTTTCCTAAAGCAGAGCGGCCAATTATATCGCCTTCAACTAGGCGTTAGCTTCGTTCCCTCAGCTGGCTACCCAGGCCCAATTAGAGAGCAGCTGCAGGTGGATTTTTAATGAGAGTCTGCTTGCGTGTGGATTTTCCTCCACCTTTATGTTTACGACAGAGAGAGTTGCTCGGTGATGAGCGAAGTTGCAGAGCTGGGATTGTTTATGTTTCTCCTCTCCGAGCTCTTCGGGGTCAGCCAGGAAGCGGCTTTGGATTTTACGGAAAGGGGGTGGGGGGGGGGGTTACCAGTGGATTGTATAGATTTGCGAAGTGCTGCGAGCTGGACCGATTCCTGCGTAGACAGGATTAGAACGTCAGCCAAATGCCCGTCAGAGATGCGGCATTGTTTGAAGCCATCCACTCATCCTCTCCCTATTTTTCCATCTGACAATCTGTTCTTTATTGCGCTGTCAAATTCAGAATGTGTTCTCTGTCGTTTTCTTCTCCCCCGGTTCCCTGCTGTCACTCAGCAGCTCTTTGACGCACGTAAATTATACACATTAAAAGGGACTTTTGTTTTTTACAGGCGCACAGAACAGCGAGAGCCGGGCGGGGAGCAGAGCGAGGTGGAGTTTGTATCCCACGCCGCCCAGAGGCCTGTGCGAGCAGTAGTTGTGGCAGAGTTTAGTGAATGCGGGTCAGCGGCTGAGTGGAACCCCGGAGGTCAAAAGGTGTGTGGAGGGAAAGGAAAAGGCAGCGGAGTAATGGAGGGAGAGAGAGGGAGTCACCGTGGCGGTTGCAGCCAGCCGCGGGTGAGAGGGCTGAGGGTGAAGCGCTCTGATACACACCCCCCCCTCCCCCCTCCCGCTCGCCTCTTTTATTTCTCCCCCTTTTAATAAACCATGCTGCCATTGTGCAGGACTGCAGGGCATTGCTCCTTCTTTCACCCTCCACCTGCCTCCGTCTGTCTGAGGCATCCTCGACAACAACGCTCCTGATTTTACAGTTACTGTTAAACTCCAACAACACATCTGACTGGAAAGCATGAGAATCAAATGAACAATGAAAAGAAGAGAACGTCTCTTGAACAGACGGGGACTCTGCAGTGAAAACCCTGACCAATGAAAGTCTTTAAAGTAGATTAGTTGCTGCTTAAGCTAAGATGACCCGTGCACCTGTTCTCTGGCCGGGGAGACTCGGATGTTCCATCTTAAATGGGAAAATTACAACAAAAATATATGAAATAATTAAATGTACAAAGGAAAGGAGAGTTGTGGCGGCGGGCTGCAGCACCACGCCGCATCATCGACCTGAAATACCAATACTGGCTTTAAAAAAGCTCCTGAACACGCCAGCTCCTCTGCAGCCCTGCTGCCGTGAGCCCGGGCTCGACCTGTTGTTGGAGGAGGTTGACGTGTTGACAGAGCCGGGGTGCCGTGGGTCTTCTCTCAGTCAAAGGCCCCCTTCAGCAGCCATGAAGCATTTATGAACAGGCATCTCCCTCCTCTGCTCTCTATTCCGCTCACCTCCCCTCTTCTTCTTCTCTCCCTCTCTTTTTTTTGTCTCTGCCCTCCTTTCCCACGTCCTCTCCGTCTGCCTCACTCTTACTCTTTCTGTGACACACACACACACACAGATCAGCGTCTGATAGATTTCCTCCCCCTTTGTGGGAGTGTGTGTGCATCTGTGGTGTGTGTTTTTTGAGCAGAGAGTGTAACTCCCCGTTCGGAGCCCTCTCGGCCTTCGGGTAAATGTTTGTGCTGCGAGAAAAGAGATGCACAGATTGATGGAAAGAGCTTATTCATGCTCGTCTGCGGCACCTTTTTTCTTTCAAGGTTGTCGTATAGGTACGTCTCTGGAAATAAAATAAAAAGCCCACACGCTGACGTGCGCTTAAAATAATATGCACGCTCTTATTGGCTTTCTGCTGCTTTGTGTGTGTGAGCGGCGAGTGTGCTGACTCTTAAACAGGTGCAGGGAACGTGTCTGTGTGTGTAAATGTGTGAGTGTGTGTGTGTGTGTGTGAGGTCCACTCCTCTGCTCTTTGATCCTCGTCCTGACAGCCCGCCACCTGGGACGATCCGTCACACGCCGGCGTGGCTCCCGGGCCCCGGCTGTACGCCGCGGGAATCACAACACGCAGCGGCACGAGGCAGCGCCAACAGCCAGCCTTTCCCCTTTGCACATTATACACTGTCAGAATCGCTAATGCTAACACCAAAAACAGCTAACCCTCCTACTACAGATATGCCAAGGAATGCCACCCATCCTAATTCACGGCGCGGGTCTATCAGCCGAGACTCATGCGGTGCCGTTGAACTCTGACATAAAGCCGAGGTGCACCTGCACAGGTGTTGTCTTTCTAAGAGATGCCTGTCTCCCCTAAACAATTGATATCTTCTGGGTCCAGGCTACAAGGCTAATGACACCAATGACTCTCTCCAGGAACAGTCGGGCCCTGTATGCAGCTAGCCGCTTCAATTCCTGTCTTGCAAGTTTATAGAAAAAGAAAGGTGAGGCTGCGAAGAAACAATAGTAAACATGCTAACTTATCAAACTTAGCATACATTCCTCGTCAGCCTGTCCAAATAAATTGGGCAAAGAAAGCTTTAACCACATTAAACTTAGCTTTATTAAATGTCAGGTCTCTGTCAGGAAAAACATTTTTAATCAATGATTTTATTGTTCGGCACAAACTGGACATTTTGTTTTTAACTGAAACTTGGTTAAATCAAGATAACAGTGCAGCTGTTCTTCGCAATTATAATTTGGAACTTAGAAATGCAAGGCAGTCATTCTTCTCTGACATCATAGCCAAAAACAAGAACAATATACGCGCCTTATTTGCTGCTGTCGACAGGCTAATAAACCCTCCAATGTCGGTAGCTGCTGAGCACCACAGCACTGAAACTGCTCTTGTTAAGGTTTTCAACGACATCCAGTTAAACATAGACAATGGCAGAAGTTCAGTCTTAGTGTTACTGGATCTCAGTGCTGCATTCGACACGGTCGACCATGCCATACTCCTAGAAAGACTAAACATCTGGGTGGGACTCTGGCACAGCAACTGGTTAACTGGTTTGAATCCTACTTGAAGGGCCATATCAAGACAATTACAAAATCAGCCTACTATCACCTGAAGAATATATCAAGGATTAGAGGACTTATGTCTCAACAGGATTTGGAAAAACTTGTCCACGCATTTATCTTCAGCAGACTGGACTACTGTAACGGTGTGTTTACAGGTCTCTGTAAAAAAACCGTCAGAAAGCTGCAGCTGATTCAGAACGCTGCAGCTCGAGTCCTCACTAAGACCAGGAGGGTGGACCACATCACTCCAGTTCTGAGGTCTTTGCACTGGCTTCCTGTCCAACAAAGAATTGACTTTAAAATCCTGCTGTTGGTTTACAAAGCACTGAATGGTTTAGGGCCAAAATACATCTCTGATCTGCTGCTACCTTACGAACCATCCCGACCCCTCAGGTCGTCTGGGACCGGTCTACTTTCTGTTCCCAGAGTCAGAACTAAACATGGAGAAGCGTTCAGTTTTTCTGCTCCACATATCTGGAACAAAGTCCCAGAAAGCTGCAGGTCTGCTGAGACCCTCAGCTCATTTAAATCAAGATTGAAGACCTTTCTGTTTGCTGCTGCCTTTAATTGAACCACATTCAATTCATATATTAATCAATTTCCTGCATTTCTGCATTTTACTACTGCATTTTATTTCTTGCACTGTTTTTTAATGTTTTAATGAATGTTCTTTAATTGTTTTTAAATCTCCTTTTCTTTTGCCTTATGTTTTGATGCTTTTAATGGTTTTATGTGAAGCACTTTGAATTACCTTGTTGTTGAGATGTGCTGTACAAATAAACTTGCCTTGCCTATCCTCTCAGTTTTGTTTCACCTGTTAGAGCGGAACAGCTTTTCTGCAGGTTTTTATGAGCTGCGCTGCGTTCAGCGGTGCCAGCGTGCCTCTTTGTAATTTAACATGGAGAGCTTACGACTTGGCGGGTCGGAAGTGTTGTCTTTGTCGTAGAGATGCCGCGGTAAACTTCTCAGCGTTGGCAGAGGCGGTTCAGTACCTGCACCCTTTGTGTTCAGCCACAAAAGGCCAAATATGTGTTTCCTAGTTTCTGTTGTTGATGAGGGTTGTTCATGTACTCCATAGTGACCTCACATCGCTCCACACGGAGCTCAGCTCAGAGTCGAGGTGAGCAGAAGTCCAGTAATTAGCCAGTAATGAGGATTTAAATTTAGTGTTTGTATGATATGCTGCTTCAGTGGGCACATTTCAAGCCACGACTCGGACCATTTTCTCTGGTGGTGTTATCTAATTTGAAA
Source organism: Melanostigma gelatinosum (assembly GCF_949748355.1). NCBI lineage: Eukaryota > Metazoa > Chordata > Actinopteri > Perciformes > Zoarcidae > Melanostigma > Melanostigma gelatinosum. The sequence goes on along the minus strand of NC_136655.1, from coordinate 2,350,473 downwards.
TTTGACGAGGTAAGCCTTCATCCTGTGTTTCTCAGCTGAGGATTTCCATTTTATTAGTTTTCTCAACTTTCATTGGAAATGATTTCCACTTTAATAACACTTTTACTGTTGATTCTTAAGTGTGCTAATATTTATTTAGCTTTTCTGTCACTTGTGACTTCACCTGAAAGTGTCCATATTCGTGTTAGTGCTTTAATATTAGTGCTACTTCATGAACTTTAACCTCAGTGAGTCCAGGTTTCATCGTGACGATGAAAAGAAAAGACAAAGCTGAACTGCCAGAGATCTACACTCAGTGGAAGCCACCACTTTAAGTTTTTTCCGTGTAAAAGCCATATCACTTTGGTGACCTACATGGAATAAATTGGATGAATTTTTTCACCCAGTGATCGTCTGTCAGTCGTGACTAATTCCCCCTCTTATCGCCGTGCCTTTAACTGCTGGTGTGGAACTCTCGGTGCTAAATGAAAACTGATAGTAGAAGTGGCGGGCTGAGGGTTTAGCGAAGTGGCACCCGGAGCTGCCTTTCCACGCTGGGGTTCGTAGAAGAGAACCTTAAGCTGCGAGTAACTAACGCACTGAATCTCAACACCGATCACGTCGCCGACTCCAGGCTGAGGGCCAACTCTTCAGCAGCCGTGGCACCCGCAGGAATTCAGATCCATTACGCTCCCGGCCCCATCAAAGGGACCGTGGGATTCGGATGCCAAATCCGCTCCAGATGCTCACTGCTGGATTTCAATAAGATGCACTGCAGGGCAGGTGTCACAAGGGCCGGCGTGTGTGTGCGGTGTGGGCAGCGGAACCACCGCAGAGCTTGATTTATGCCGTGAACACAACGGAGAAGCCAACAAAGCAGATGTAAACAATGCTGCACTCGGCTCGTTTCTGGACAAATAAATACACGAATAATTGAACAGATGAGCGGCGCCGGAGGCAGAAGGTCCAAACATATGCACCTGCAGCAGCTGCAGAGGAGAAGAAGAAGAAGAAGCTTAAATCTGCACAGAACCGGAGGCTCACCTGAGGATGATGAATGAACCTTATTAACAAGGACTGGTTGTAAATAATATAAAATATGAATACTTAGCTGGTTGCACTTGATTTGTTTGTACCACTCTTTCAAAGTAGGCTGTTTGGTCTCCATTACATCGTCTGATCAACTGCAGCATGTCACAGTAAGTGCACACAGTGTCTTCGTCACATTACTTCACAACTGGAGTTAAAGGATCTTCATCCAGAATGTTTGCTTACACGATGCGTTCATGTTCAAATGCAGCTACGATGACGTGCTGGGGCCATTGTAGGCACAAGATGATGATCATTCTGAGAAGTAAAGATTCTCTGGGATTATTTATTATGTTATGACTGCATCAGGTTTAACAGAATACGTTGCTGACAGGGTAAATTGATTTTGGGATACTGGATAAAAAACATTTTGTAAATAATTCCTGAAAATGACGAAAACATTCAATTTGAGGACATCTGGTACTCAAAATTAATGATTTCACTTTTTACATTTAGAGACATTTAGAGTCTTTTGTAATACCACAAATATTCAAACTCTAATAAAATCCACAGTTGGCTGAATAACCCTCGTGGGTGTGAACCAGTGAGGCAGCGTGAGACACACAAATGACTGAGTACTTTCATCAGTGAATGAGCGAGTAAGCACAGATTACTGCAGCGGATTGATGAAGAGACCAACGCTTCTGTGTCTCTGCATTGTTTGCACGCTCACTTCCTCAAGTCATCAGCGCTGAAACAAATCCAAAAGAAGCTTTTCTCTCCGCTCTGATGCCTCGGCCTTAACATTCACTCAGCGTCTGCCAGCGTCGACAGGTGATGCCAAGGAGATGAATAGAGAAACTGCTCTTTGTTGCTCCTCCTGCTCATCACCCCTCTCTCTCTCTCTCTCTCTCTCTCTCTCTCCCCAGGCTGCTGTTTTGTCACGTTTTACACAAGGAAAGCTGCCCTTGAAGCCCAGAATGCACTGCATAACATAAAGACCTTAACAGGGGTGAGTGCGTGTCCTGGATTCTTCCTCTGCCTACTTTCTCTTCTAATCACACACTTACAGCAGCACCCTGAGGCGGCCCCGCCCCAACCTGTGTGAGTGTGTGTGTGTGTGCGTGTGTGTGTGTGTGCGTGTGTGTGTGAATACACTAGTTGGTATGAACATCAGTGGGATGCACTGCTGCCACAGTGCATTTGGAAGCGAGTCTGAGCAGGTGAGCGACTGACTGTGTTGGTTTGTGAAACACGGCGTAAAGAATCGAGGTGATAGTGAAGAGTCCATTGCATCACTGGAGATGTTATTAAAATGAGTGATGGCTGGATTCCATTTAGCTGCTTCAGTTTCAGGTTGCCGGTATTTTGTTGGTCACATGAGAGGAAGGGTTCGTGACGTTTTCAACAATTCTTTTAGCCTTTTATTAAGACACGTATAAGCTTCAGAATACACCAGAGGGGTATTTACTGACGTATTTTAAAAACACATTGACTTCAAGACGATGGAACAGGAAGTGCAAAAGTTGCTGACTCATTGCCGGGTTTTAGGACTCTTTGCAGAAGAGGCATCGTTCGTGTTTTTGCTTTCCCTTAAAGTGAAAACATCACGTCGTTTGTGTCCTTGAGGCCGAACAAACATGCTGAATGTGTTTCCTCACTGAGCTGCATCGTCTGCGTTGCCACCTTTTGCCGTCATCGATTGGTGATATGTGGAATTGGAAACCAAGGGAGCGGTGAACGAGTCCTTTTGATTTGACCGATGTGGTCTCGGCTCATCGACTCATCGGGTGATTTGATGTGCAGGCCGAGCGAGCAGGTGATCGCTGTGTTCAGCCACAGAAAGAATCTCCTAAAAACATTATTACAGGAGCTAGAATAGTATTAGCTGTAGGAGCGAAATGTGTTTCAGTGGAATTATATTGTGGTGAAATAATTATTTTGTTTTATAGTTTTAATAATCAAGACTCTACGGCACCACTTGAGGACAAAAACTCTTTCAAAGGTGTGTGTTTACCGAGTTTCTGCACACCTTGAAACCCGTGCATTGCTTTGGCTGTGAAGGTGTGTGTGTGTGTTGATGCTGTAGCAATGCTGTTTTCTTTCATGCTGTCTGCTCCATTCTCCACTATTGTTCCCTGCTGAGGCCCAGGGGAGCGATAGAGGAAGTGGGCTGGAGCTCGCTCGCTCCTTTAGCCCCGGGAGGATATTCAGAAGCCTCCAGATCCCTTCTGCTCGAGCTGTTGGCCGCCTCTCCTCTTGGCTGCGCCGGCTAAACTGGAATCCCATCAGTTGAGCGCCGGCACGTCCGCTCGCTTTCTGCCGGTTGGATCGGCGGACGGCCCCCCTGGGCAGGACGAGGTGGATGCTGCGAATCCCACAAGAGCCGCGAGCGGGATTTGTGCTCGGGTTCCCGACTCGGAGTCAAGCTTGTTGTTTCTGCACAGAGCCACCGTGTTAATTGCTCGTGGAATAAGTATGTTTAGATTTGGCCGTGAGGGTTAGTCACTTGTCCCTTTGTTGGAGGTGTGAAACAGCCCTGGGGAGGACACTCACTGCAGCAGTTTCAGGATTATAGGAACATGAAATCGCCTTCTTCTACACCACAACAATCTCCTTCCTTCTGTTCCGTCTGGTCATCCCTCCTGCTCCCCAGCGTCTCTCTGCTGCTTGTGTTCGGGGCCTTTTGAAGTCTAATATCACCACGTGTGGATTGACGTGTGGATTGCAGATGCCTGCGAGGGCATTAGTTTGGTTTCAGAAGTGGAGGGGGGGGGCAGAATAAAGTCAAGGGTTCTTCAACCTTCAACAAGATCAATTCAATTAGAATTCATTCATTAATTTTAGAATATTTTGATCTTCATATCTTGCTCTCAGACAGGCGCCAGCGAGCCCGCCAATCACAGCGTTTGTTTGTGTTGTGAAAGGCACGGCCCCCAAGGTTGCTGCTGTAATCCGAGAATACGATTCAACTCTTGTGTTGCTCTGATAGGACATAATGTCTGCGTCAAAAGACTGATGTCCTGTCAGATAAAATACATCTTTCAACCAGCGTCAGTCCGGAACGACCAAATATTCATCGATCTTCAGTTTTAGCCCTTTAAATGTTTGTTGACATACATTCTTATTGATGAACACTTCTACGATTTTGACAACTAAAAGAATCACACGTAAGCGCCACTTCATTTTTTTTGTTTTTCAGAGTTGTGCCCATAAGTACAACGTAAAAAACAACTAATCGCTGAAATAAATCCACATCAATGAAGACCAAAATGACCAGAATGCATGACTTCATGCTGTGATGGCCGCTGGATCAAAGATTCTGCTTTTGATGGATTTCTATGGAGACATTTTGGTCCATAGAGTCTCTATTTTGGCGACACAGTTTATTATAGATTTATTACTGGAGCTGAGAGGGAAAAACACTCACACATTTGGCAAAAACTGAGCCAAAATGATTGAAAAAATTAAAAAATGAAAGAACCTTAAATGTCCCTCGTTAGGCACGAGGATTAAAAGATGAAACTTCAGGTCCTGGCTGCGAGATTAAACGCTTCACTGGGAGTACTGGAGATCTCAGCCTCCAGTAAACTGCTCTTGGCATTGCAGAAGAACTTCAGAGAGCAGGGAAAATGAAAAGTGTCCATTATAACCCAGACGACATTGATCAGCAGCACAATATGTACGTAATTAAACCTGCATCATATTCATCATGTCACTGCTGGAAAACAGCGTCTGGCTGACACCCGATTTTTAATAAACATCCATTATTGACAGACGGATGTGGTTTAAACCTAACATACCGGCACGTGACCAATTAATACAGTACACTCTCAAACGCACACTTGCAAAAACACAAGAATCAATGCTGGCGTAATGACAGATCAGTAAGTGGTTTATAATCTTTCAAACCTCAGCTGAGAGTTCAGAGAGAGGTGAGGGGAAGGTGTCGGCTAGAGGCGGACAACAACCGAAAAAAGAAAGCGCGCGACGAGGACGGTGAATTAATTGCTGGGCGAAGCGAGAGAAAAGGCAGAGCTGACAGCGAGAGGGAGAAAATTGAGCGGGAGGTCGGCGGAGTGACGGGCGGATGGACGGGGAAAAAAGGTGGAGTAGAGCACTCCAGCACGCTGCAGGGCAAAGCAATAAAACGGCCGCAGTTAAAAACCAATACCTGCTTATTAACTTCCCCGCTCTCCTGGCTTGTAGAAAGCCAGCGGAACAATGTTTGTATTGGCGCCCTTCCCCTCCGGCGCTCCATCTCTCCTCCCAAACCCAAGGCCCTAACAGGGAGAGATGCAGTCAGAGTGGAAAGCTGGACGGGGACCATGTTGGTTTAGGGCCGGAGCAGTTTTAGGAGGGCATTAAGTGAAGGGGCCTGTGCTTCATGTGATGCATCTGTCCCTGCACGGCGGCGTTAACGAGAGCGAAAAAGGATTGAGATTCGGGGTTTTTCGCAGGAGGAAATCAGCTCCTCTGCCGGCTCCCGGCTGCTCCACATCTCCCTCCATCACTCCCCGGCTGTCTCTGCTGAAGCTCTGTCGGCAGCGAGTGTATATTGGAGTCGTGTCACACTTCAGTGATGAAGTCACAGTTTGTGCCGGTCAGAACAGGAACTGGCTGTTTCATTGCAAAGGCTTTTTGTTCGTCAAAAACTTTAATTTTTTAACAGCTTTTGCAGAGAAGCATGTCCACAATGTATCGTTTTTGAACAGATTGTCCAACCAAGACATGAGGTGTTTAATAACTGAGCTTTAGGGGTCCTGGTAGGCGTGTTTTGTAACCTGTGGACAGAGTCAGGCTAGCTGTTTCCCCCTGCTTCCAGTCTTTGTGCTAAGCTAAGCTAACTGGCATCTGGCGGTAGCTTCATATTTATCGTACAGACACGAGAGTGGTATCGATCTTCTCATCTAACTCTCTGCAAGACAGTGAATAAGCGTATGTACCAACGTATTTCCTTTGAAGTGGACTCTGCTCCTGCACAACAGACTCGTCCTTTTCGTGTTTTGCTTCTGTAGAGTTCCATCAGAGAGGACAGCAAGCTCTCACACGGACGAGCCCAGTATCTGACGTCTCCATGAAATGTGAAACAGTAGTTCCCAAAGTGCGGGGCGCTCGTGATCGGGGGGGATGCGATGCGTGACTAATGTTTTCGCGGCGGAAGAGTTTACAAACCGTGTATCACGACGGCCGTGGTGTTCTTTCAGACGGATCTTTGAGGGGGACGCAAAGACAAACTGACGATGCGTCGCAGGCGGACGAGACAACGCGCTCAGCTGACGGTAATTCATCTTGCTCTGGGGTTCAGAGCGACTTCGTGGGAGATGAGAAGAGACCAGTGTGCATTCTGTGTCTGAAAACTCTGGCAGCTGACACAAAGTTCGTCTTCCTCCGAAGGGGAGAAGTAAACGAGGAAAAGTTGAATTTCATATGATGACGTTTGGACAAATCCTCATAAGTTACGATCACAAACATGTAAAAAAACGAAAACCACACGCAGCGAAGCGTCGAGTGCTTATGTTTCAGCAGCAGAACTGCTTGTTTCTGTTTTAGCAACAAGACGACATGGTCATCGGTATGACACACACATGGAGTCTTTTCAATGAGGCAAAACTGATCCTCCAAGAACAGCAGCTTTCACTGAAGTTGTTTTTAATGACCTGCTAATGAAGCTCTGGGGGGGTGCAGACTAAGTGTGTGTGTCTGTGTGCGCGTGTTGCCTGGAGAGTCGTGTGCTCATCTCCCCAACTCTAATAGCACTAGTGAGGTCTAAATACGCTTCTTTCCCCACACACACACACACACACACACACACACACACACACACACACACACACACACACACACACTCCCTCCACCATAACCCATCTATCGGCGAAAAACATGCCCTGTACCCCTGGAGCGACTTAAAGCCATAAGACCCGACCCCTGCTGCACGGACTGATCCACACCTCTGCATGACTCTTTAACACACACACACACACACACACACACACACTTTTATGTGCACAAACACACAGAGTTTATTACATTACAGTTTTTCCTCTTTCACCACTTTTATTTATTTTTTATCCACTTGGAGACACTCCCCACCCGAATCACACACTTACTCGCTAACACAACACACACGCTGAGACACACACACACACACACACACACACACACACCAGCAGCAGCAACAACAACATGCGGCGAGTTAACGCCCGTCAGCCAGCCCCTGTCAGACAAGGTTGTTTGAGATTTTCCACTAAATTGAACTCTTTCATTAGTGGCTGACAGATGTCTAAATGCCTGGTCTCTCCCCTCTTTCTCACCCCCCCCCCCCACCCTGACACACACACACACACACACCCTGACGCAAAGCCAAGAGGGCCCCGGGGCCGCTGTGTTTGCGTCTGAAGCTGGGTGGAGAGATGGGAGGGTGAAGGGAGGGTGAGAGCTAATCTAGGACGTGTCCTCTGGCGTGTCCTCCAGCTTGGAGAACTTCAGTCCTTTATCCTCAGTTTCTTTCTCTTCTCACTCTCTCTACCTCTTGCCCTCTCTCCATCCCTCCCCTCCCCTCTCGCTTTCTCTCCTTTGTCCGGTTGAATCTCTCCCCCTCCATCTTTCTCCCTCTCTATCGCTCTGTGTCTTTGTGGGAAAAGGATGAAAAGCCCTTTGATTTGCTGTTTTTTCTCAAGGATGTTTCGTTGTGACAGTACGGCTGCGAGGGGGGGAGGGAGGGGAGGGAGGGAGGGAGGGGGTGTGAGATCAGGGTGCTGGGTCGGGTGTGTTGAGGTTGTGGGGGAGGGGGGGGGGGGCTTCAGACACGATCACTAAGCCCCGTCCTCCATGTGGGCGGATCAGAGCGTTTGTCGAGCGCCAAGCTTGATAAGAAGCGTGGGGCTCATTAAAAGCTACTTTCGCACACAGACCACACACACACACACACACACACACACACACACACACACACACGGGTCCCCACCTCCCTTACCTTCCTGCCAGCGAGATAATTAGTGACGCTCGGCTGCCAGAATACAGGCGCAAGGTTGTGTGTGCTCGTGCAACCCCCCCCCCCCCCCCCCCCCCCCCATCAAAGCAAGTGTGATCTCAAGCAAGGTTAAGGTTTAAAAAGGAGCAATTTACAATCCAAAGACAAGTCATTTAATCGGCCGTTTATTATTTCACGTCGGTGGACGGGGCTGCAGATAGAAGCACGGACTGTAAGTGATAATGCGTATTATCATTTTCAATGATGTGAGGAATCTCATTCTTTCGTGCAAAAGCCCCTGTGGTCCTAAGAGTCTGACTGCTCCAGCCTTTTGAAGGGAACTTGTGTGCTCGCTGGAGAAATAATGGACTGCAATTCTGCAGGTCGTGGCGTGCAGCTCTACGATACGTGTTCCCTTTGACTGATGACATTCGTATTTGAAAGGAAAGCGTATCCGGCCATCTGTTTCTGTTCACATTGGACTGAAAATGAGTTTGTTTCAGTTCTCAATGAGGGTTTTGACTTTGCAAAACGTCTTTATAAGTCGTAAAGTTGTCGCATTGTCTTTATTAAACATAGTAGATCATTTATTAATACTCTATTGTACAATATTGTCCTAGAAGACGATATACAACATGGCAACTTAAACGTTCTTAGTAATGACTAATTCCTGCTCTATAAAGCATTAATACATGTGTTATTAACGTTCACAAAGGGTTCAACTTTAAAACCCTTATGTGTTTTACAACCTGAATCTTATTCTATTGTTTGCCGCCACTGTCTAATAATGTTTGCTTTATATAATGTGAATAACTAGTGGCTGTTTTGATGTTAATAAACCATTTATAAACAACTTATTAATGCTTTATAAAACATCATTATGCTAGAGGAGGATACACACCAGCTCAAGGGATCTTTTACATCCTGGACTCCCAACTAATGCTCAGCCAAATGCTCTCTGCTAAGCATTGGCTCAGTCTATGGGCTCTTTTATTGTGAAAGGTAAGAACGGAAGCTGTAATGTTGTGCCGTCTTGGTCCAGACGACGGAGCCTAAGTGTTATTATTCTATTATCTTCATAATTAAAGGCGCTATCCTCTTTCTCTGTGCCGTAAAGGGAGCCTTCATTCTCCTGGGAGGTCGTACCCGGAGACAGTAAGCTGCCGAGTGAAATGGAGGCGTGTAGGGAACCAATCTAAGCGCAGATGGTGTCATTATTCTACAGCCATTACAGTGTGCAATCAACAGTTCCCTCATTATGATGAAGTTAAAGCAAAAACTGGTCTATTGCCACTTTGAGCAAAGGTGTGATTTTATGTTTTCACGTGTTGAATGCTGGCTGTATATCACATGCACTCAATGCACATAACAGATCAAATCCCCAAATATCCTCCCAGCTCACTGCACATGTCTTTAAATCAACTGTGAGCTGTGTTGAGTTGCACAGACTAACGTTTGCGGATATCTTGCCGTTTATTTCTGAAGATGTTCTGCAAAAAAGCAGAACGTCGTCTGCGTCGGCCCCCACTTACCTGGGCGAGCTCTCAAGTGTGCACAAGTGTGTGTTTTCAGCACTGCGTGATAGCAGCGCGCGAGGGGGGGGGGGGTGCTTCACGTCCACAGCTTGTCAGTCGATGTGTGCTGTTTGTTCAGATGCGAGCCTATTACACATATCGCTGCTCCATCACAATAGCTCTCCATGCAGCACTTAAGAACAGAAAAAAGAGAAGAGGTAACTCGTACCGACTGCCAGAGCAGCTGATCTACTCTGCAGCTGCACCGCGGACGAGCTCCCCCGTGAAACGTGTCGGCCCGGAGGACCCGGGCGGTACGCTGTGGGTGGTGCTGAGCCCCACAAACGGTCGGAAACACGGCGGCGCAGGATATTAAATGTATCGTGCGCTGAGCCGTGTGTCATCAAACATTCACGCGTTATAGCCTGGAGGACATCGTGCAACAAGCTGAAAGGTTAGGCCTCGGACAAGTGGTTTGTGGAGACGGCTGACCGGTTCAAACGCGTGTTCGTTTCATCTTTACAATCCTCCTCACATGGCATTTAAGTCCTGGAAATAAAAAAAACAACAGCAGCTCACACGCGCGCACACACACACACACACACACGTGTACACACACCCATTCCCACAGCAGTGTCATTACAGAGGCTCATTATCGAAATCAATTCAATTAAAGGCTGTAATTGCTGTACTGAAACCCAAATGCTATCGCAAACAGTGCTGAAGGAAAGCAAACCTCATCGATGCACCGACCATCAGAGTGTGTGTGTGTGTGTGCTCTTATTTAACGAAAGAAATATTAATCGCTTGTTTTAAATTAACTTCCCTCACCCCTCTTCGCTCTCAGAGTTTGTGGCGGCGTTTAAGCATATTGATTCAGCCGACGAGAGGAGGCTAACTATGTTAAACACTTAGAGTAGTTAGTGTGGAGACGCGACACAGCATAGCTAATGCCAAATCCCTCAATCATTCTGCTCACGCACGCGCACGCACACGTGCGCGCTGGGTTAATTATTTACCGAGCCAAATGAAGTGGGGATAATGTCGGCTAACGGTGCGCTCAGCGCCGCTAAGACGGGGATATTGTAAAGGACAATTTGATTTATAGCGGTTTTGTTTGCTGAAGGGAGAGTGAGAATTACAGTCACACTTTATCTGCATCAAGGTGTCTGTCAGAGTGATGAAGCAGAGGGTGTGTGTGTGATGTGTCAAGTGTGTGTGTGTGTGTGTGCAGTTTGGGTTTTGCTGTTGGTGTTGGAGAGGGGGAGCTCACCTGAAATTGACTTTTTAATTCTATCTTTTTGATGTTCATTTAAGGAAACCAGGTGTTTAAAGCCAGGTTTTTTTTAAGTGACACAAAAGGATGGCGCTATTAAGACATTTTTAGGCAACGAAATGCTGCAATTAACTTGCCGTAGTAGCGACCTGTCAATCAGCGTGTAGCCCCGCCCTAAAGCATCCCCTGCTTTATGGTCTGTGTGACTCTAAATGGACCATAATGTACTAAATGAACATCATGCTGTATTGAAGAAGACTTGAAACTAGAGATTGAGACATAAACTCATGTTTACAATGTTTACTGAGGGAATAAATCAAGAGAGAAGTAGAGTCATTTTCTATAGACTTCTATACAACCAGAGGAGTCGCCCCCTGGTGGACACTAGAGAGAATGCACGTATTAAGAGACTTCCGCACACTTTACAGAGGAGACCACTGTTCGTGTCCCGTGAAACCAAAAGGCAGCGTTGACTCTTTTTACTGCAGTTTTGTTTCGTAACTTCCAAACTTCACGAACGCCAGTTGCTTAACAAGCGTACTTATTTCACATAAAAAACATACTTATTTTAACTAAAACCACCATCTTTTCCTAAACCTAAGCAGCTAGTTTTTTTGCACAAGTGACCCGAAAAAGTAAAGCCACATTGTAAGTTTATTTTTGTAAAGAGTCTGTATGCATGTAACCAGCAGATACTGTTAACACAGACCTTTATTTTGAAACTGACACGTCCACACCTCAGTTTGAAGCGTAGTGCCTCTGACCTCGTCTGTATTTTACGAGTTGACAGTGAGAATGTGTTGGTTATAAATATATTGTTCTGTCTTGATCATATTTTAGTTTTTTTTAAACTTGCAAAGAAAATCAAATGCACCACTAATCTAAAACGACAACTACATCCCCGAACTGTTTAGTTTAACCAGCTGTATGTGCAAAAGAAGATGTTTCCTTTAGAAGAACGAGTAAAAAGTATCAATGAGTTTTCTTTTAATAATGCAGGTGACGCATTTTTTGTGCTATTGGCGATCGCCACCGTCTAGAGGTCATGTGTGTGTGTGTGTGTGTGTGTGTGTGTGTGTGTGTGTGTGTGTGTGTGTGTGTGTGTCTGTGGTCGGTCGTACCGTCTCGGTCACTGATATTGAATCCCGACTGCGAGGGCCATCTGCCTGACTTTGACCTAGCAGCTCACCGTCACACCTACAGAAGGGAGGGAGGAGAGTGTGTGTGTGCGTGTGTGTGTGTGTGTGTGTGTGTGTGTGTGTGTGTGTGTGTGTGTGTGTGCGTGTGTGTGTGTGTGTGTGTGTGTGTGAGCGAGAGACCCCGACAGATAGAAAGAGAGAGAGAGAGGGTGGTGCCATACAGTATGTGCACTCCCCAGTTTTTTGGCACACACACTCTGGTCATGTGAAGGTGGCTGGCACACAACACACACACACACACACACACACACCTATTCCCAGCGTGAGTCCTCAAGTTAGTCCTCTGGCTCCAGGAGAAGTCGACCCCTGAACTTTTAAGCACCGGGGCATTTCTGGAAGACGGGGATCCCGTTAGCCCCTGAGCAGCCGTTAACATTTAGGAAGTGGAGAGTTTCCTGGACGCCATTCAAGGCAAGTTTATTTATACAGCATATTTCAACAACAAGGTAATTCAAAGTGCTTCACATAAAACCATTAAAAGCATCAAAACATGAGGCAAAAGAAAAGGAGATTTAAAAACAATTAAAGAAACAGTGTAAGAAATAAAATTCAGTCGTAAAAAGTAAAGGAGATTTAAAACATACATTGAAACAATAATCGATGTCTCCCTGAGACATTACGCTGCACGCAATCAACCATACACTGCTGCAATTCTGCAATCACTCGCACAGGAAGGAGCTGTTTAACGGCCAGCCGCGGGGAGCGGTCGGTCGGGAGCACGTATGTCGCTTGATTGCAGGACAGTTTGCCGGGAGTCTCTGCAAATGATGAGGTCATAAAGATAAAGAAGGAGGGGGGGGGGGGTCACCAGGAAGGAGGGCTGATGAAAGAGACTGTCCCATAACTGGAAGGTGGTAAAATCCATCCTGGCTGCCCGCTGATCCCTCTGGTGTAACGTGGACCTTATGGCTCCACTCATCTGGCTTTCACTGAGATGAATATCTCCTGGTGATTGGACAGGTTAATCCCGTAGAGCGACAATCCTGACCTGTCATGCTCACAGACTAATTATAGGTCAGTTCCTCAATATTTTCTTGTTAATAGTGATGAAACCCACAGAGGCTGCTCTCGCTCATCATCGCTTTGGTTTCACAGCACAGGTGCTGTTTGATTCGGTCTCTCATTAAACCAGCTCTGGTAAAACCGCTTCCTGCTCGGCGCCAAGCAGCAGATAAAGAGCCAGATATTTTATTTATGGTCAGTGGAGACCAGGAACGGAGCTAAAGGAGAGTGAATATTGGACGTCAGCTGGAGAAAAACAGATGCTAAATGTGCCAGTAGGATAAGTCGACAAAACCTTGTCGTAACACATATAATAATGTAATAATAAACCATATATCACAGCAAGAAGCTGTAGAAACAGAAATGAATGTTGGACATATTAAAATTTCTAATGGTTTTTAGTAGAATCGTGTGTTGCAAAAGCTTTTATTGGGAAAAATAACCAAATCTAAAATGGAAATTATGATATTTAATCTCTTTTAAAATTGTGCCCAAAACAAACCATTAGCAGTAACCAGATCCTGTAAAATACATTAAATTCTGCGCTCCTCAGTGCAGCTGGGAAGCCTCGAGTGATTCGGCTGAGAGCAACAGTCACGTGACGACAATTCAACGAAACTCGACTGAACTGCAGGCTGTTTACAGAGATTAGAGAGTCGAAGGATGGAGAGGTTGTTACATTTAAAGAGATCATTATATGTTATATTGAGCATGTGGAGCATTTCCACAAAATATTGGCAACATTGTGGACACTTGGAAAAATGTTTTTGTAACGTAATTTAACTTGCATTATTCTTTTGCCTTTTAAGATGTATGGCATTATGACTGTTGTACTGCACATGTTTGAGTTATTTCTGCTTCTCGCTGTGATTGTGTTGTTTCCAAACAACTGCAGCTCCTTTATATTGCAGTAAAAAACGAGGTCGCAGTGATTCAAATCTGACGGGATTATTTTTCACTTTCGGTGAATTAAGTTTTTATTCCATAATTTGACTCACAGCTCATCCTGAAAGTCGATCCATTCACAATCACACTACACGTTCACATACATGTAACTCAAAGTGCAGCGTCAGCCGATGGCTAACACTAACAGGATATAAGAGAGATATTGTATCTCCGGCCTCTTTACTGAGCTGGCTATGATGAAGACTTTATGAAGCTCTCCATCAGGAGGAAGAAGTCCGATCCAAACCTCCAAAGAACTTCAGCCAAATGAGAATTTCTCCGCCCGCGTAAGATGAATGCAGTCATTAAGTCAAATTTGATTTCGACACGAACACGCAAACAATCACCGCCGACTCTGCTGCTCAACGAACGATAAATCCAGATAAATATAACAACTTTACAGTCGGGCTAATACATGTAACACATTGCTCTGCAGTAATTGTAGAGCAGGAAAAAAAACAGGAGTTGTTTTTCCCGGCAAAGTAGTTCTTAAGCAACACGGCGGCTCGTCCGCTCATTGTTAGCGGTGTGAGTTTGCACATTAACATCTTAATGAAGCGTTACTCGATTTTCAAAGCGGTGCCCAGCGTGACTCAGTCAATCACAGCTGCAGTTTGTAACAACGCAAATTCAAGTTTTATTAAAAAACAACACTCCATAATAAGCGACCAAACATCCGGGAGATTACATTCAATGCAAGCTTACGTCATTAACCGTGCAGCCGCCATGTAAATCCTGTTCTGATTGATTGTTAAAAAGTGGGTTCTAGGCGGGGCAGAGAAGAAGGATCGTTGGGAGACAGGATGTAGAAGGTAAACAGGAAGTAGATGAAGAGGCCTCCTGACTAGACCGATGCATGAGTAAAGGTAGATGCCAGCCGGCTGCACACACGGCTCTACGTGGTGTAACTTTGTGTTTTCCATGAGCCCCGAGCGCGGCGAGCACTGAGTGGTGTTGCCGGCATCCCGCTGAGCGCATAATGAATGGCAGACTGCGGCCGTGGGGGCCTGCCGGGCAGAGAAGAAACGGCACTGTGGAATTGTGGGAAAGCGCAAGGAGAACCCGGCGCTGTGGGACCTCGGCAGAAGCTCGGCCGAGATCAAACGTGTCGACAGCACCGCCCCCCCCCCCCCCTAGAACCCGCCGGGCATTCTGGGCAGACAGACCTGAGGAGGAGACGCCTGAAAAGCAGACAGTCTTTATTTTTTCTTACGTGTGTGTGTGTGTGTGTGTGTGTGTGTGTGTGTGTGTGTGTGTGTGTGTGTGTGTGTGTGTGTGTGTGTGTGTGTGTGTGTGTGTGTGTGTGTGTGTGTGTGTGTGTGTGTGTGTGGGTGGGTGGGTGGGTGGGTGGGTGGGTGTGTGTGGGTGGCAGCTGTTGGCTGTGTTTTTCAGGAGTGAATGGCGGCGGTTCCTGTTTTTAGTTTTTTGCCTTTAGATGACAGACTTTGAAATGGATTCACGAGGACTGACTTGATGTGACTTCCAGGTTTACTTTGACGTGACTTTCTCTTTCTTTTGATGTGGCTTCAACACACACACACACATCACCCATGTCCCTGCATCTGTCCTTGTGTTGGTGATCCTTTAGTGAGGCTGCAGCCTGAAGCGTCCTCCATCGTCCCCGTCTGTCCAGTGTCTTCGGCCCTCTTCCCTCCTTCTCTTTCTCTCGCTCCTCTTTGTTTCTGATTCTTTGTCTTTCTCAGACAGCCTTTTTATCTCACCGTGTCCCCGTCACCGTCTGTTACTTCCTTCTCTCCTCTCCCGTCTCTGTTTTAGATTTTTAGTTTTATTTTAGAAGTTAAAGCATTCAACCATCACTGAATTTCCTTTAAATTTCATTTTTACTTTCTCATTTAGTTCTCTCTCCTATTCTAGTGTTGTCTGTCTCTCTGTTTCTATATGCAAACAGTTCAATAATCACACCGTCATGTTTTTAGTCTATTCTTTTTATCCTTCTCTAGTTTTTCTTTCTTTCTTACTGTATTTTTTCTTTCTTACTGTAGTCTTTCTTTCTTACTGTATTTTTTCTTTCTTACTGTAGTTTTTCTTTCACACTGTAGTTTTTCTTTCATACTGTAGTTTTTCTTTCATACTGTAGTTTTTCTTTCTTTCTTACTGTAGTTTTTCTTTCACACTGTAGTTTTTCTTTCATACTGTAGTTTTTCTTTCACACTGTAGTTTTTCTTTCATACTGTAGTTTTTCTTTCATACTGTAGTTTTTCTTTCTTTCTTACTGTATTTTTTCTTTCTTGCTGTAGTTTTTCTTTCTTTCTTACTGTAGTTTTTCTTTCACACTGTAGTTTTTCTTTCATACTGTAGTTTTTCTTTCATACTGTAGTTTTTCTTTCTGACTGTTGTTTTTCTTTCTTTCTTACTGTAGTTTTTCTTCATACTGTAGTTTTTCTTTCTTTCTTACTGTAGTTTTTCTTTCTTACTATAGTTTTTCTTTCTTACTGTATTTTTTCTTTCTTTCTTACTGTAGTTTTTCTTTCTTACTGTAGTTTTTCTTTTTTACTGTAGTTTTTCTTTACCTTCGTGCAGACATTTTTGGCCTAAATGCATCACAAATCACACGTCAACCATCAGAACATTCACACCGTTTGTCACAGGCTGTGCCATGATTGGCTAGTTTCATAGCTGCAGTGTTGTGGTTGTTTGTCAATTTGTTCTTTGGTTTTGGTTTTATTTTGGAGGAAATCAAAATTTATTTTGAAAGGTAATGCTCTGCAGTGTCAGGTTCTGTCCTCCTCTGTTTCTCCCCCCGTCCACCATTGACTGCCCCCATCAGGCAGGTTTGAGAACTAATCAACGGACAGACATGGTGTGTGTGTGTGTGTGTGTGTGTGTGTGTGTGTGTGTGTGTGTGTGTGTGTGTGTGTGTGTGTGTGTGTGTGTGTGTGTGTGTGTGTGTGTGTGTGTGTGTGTGTGTGTGTGTGTGTGTGTGTGTGTGTGTGTGTGTGTGTGTGTGTGTGTGTGTGTGTGTGTGCGCGCGCGCGCGCGTGCGTGCGTGCGTGCGTGCGTGCGTGCGTGCGTGCGTGTGGGACTGATCTGGAAGATGGAGAATAAAAGCAGAGTGAGGATGATAAGGAAGAGAGCAAGAGGGAGAGAGTTGGGATAAAGGTGTGCGATAGAATTGGAAGATCAAAGCCTTCTGTCACAGCATGACTGAGCCCAGGGGCATTATGGGTAAGACAGGGCGCACACACACACACTCACACTCTCTGCTGGTATTTGACTCGGAGTGTGATTGATACCGGGCTAGATTTGGAGAATCACTGTCATTCGTCTCCCCGCAGATCAAACAGCCACATCATCTCCTATAAAGGAAAGAGAGATGGAGGGAATAAAAAAGGGACAGAGGAGGAGCGATTGAGGGAGGTAGAGAGAGAGAGGTGACAAAGCCTTCTCATCTGTGAAGTGTTTTCTTGTTTTCCATAAAAGAAGAACCGACACCTTAAAAACACATCCATCATTCAGCGCCATTAAACTGCTTCTTGGTCACATCAGAGAGATATCCGGCATCTAAAAAAACAAGTGGCAATGCAACCATCAGACCCATTTAGTGAGGGGGGGGGATGCAAATAAAATAAATGCATTTCAATGCATGCAGAACTCATTGACAGAATTTTCTCCTGATTTGAAAGCGTCGACCGCAACAACTTATTCGTCGCTTGCTATTGTCACTACAGCTGAGGCTGCTATATCAGGCAGTATCGGCATGATGAGAGGAAGCTGAGCCGAGGTGTGTGTGTGTGTGTGTGTGTGTGTGTGTGTGTGTGTGTGTGTGTGTCGGGTTAGAAAGAGAGAGGAGTGCTCTGTGTGGATTCTGTTGCAGGGCGCTTGTTGTTCCTAGCCAGACGTTTATATTTCTTTCTGTACGTCTGTGGTCAGATTTTGTCGCCGCGTTAACGTCGCAACCGTGCGAGAAGCAGTGACGAAACTTTACAGGTGTGTAGTGGAGATCGTAATGAAGGCTGGGTGTGAAGATGGGTTGTGGTCCGAGCAGGGTCAACAGCAGTAAAGGGGGAGGAACAGCAGGCGACCTCTGGTTCTGCTGAGTGAAGCCAAAGCTTCACCAACACCTTGACTGAGCCAGATTTGTGATTACGTTGTACATCTGGCTGAGGGAGAAGCAAACAAATGTTTAAACCAAAGCTGGATATGAGACTCCTGAAATATGTGTGTTTGTGTGCAGCGTTTCATATATTTTGTTCTTCTCTTCTGTCTCTGCAGATGCACCACCCTATTCAGATGAAACCCGCAGACAGCGAGAAATCTAACGGTGAGTGGCCACACACACACACACACACACACACAATGACAGACATATCAGTATCACACACACATGCATCAATAGCCTTTCTGAATTTGCTTGGTAATAGCTATCTCACCCGAGGTGGGGGGGGGGGGGGGGGGTGTGCTGAGTGAGAGACAAAGTGGGGAACAGAAAGGGGGGGGGTGATATATATAGCATATATATAAATATATATATGCTATATATATATATATATAAATATATCTTATGTGTGTGATGAATTATTGAGGTGCTTCAGAAGGAGGTCGCTGAAAGTTGAATCGTTTTGGCCTCGTGGTGAACCGGCCTCTTTTCCCCCTGTGGCTGCTCGCTCATACAAACACGCTGTACACACACACGCACACACACACACACACACACACACACACACACACACACGCACACACACACACACACACACATTCGGTTTTGATGCTGATACCTCACACTAGCACTGTCACACACTGCTCAGAGCTCCGTTCACCCGTTTCCAAACATATTGCAGATCCTGTCGCCTCAATAGACGAGGAAGCTGTTGGACGTAAATAGCAGAGGACGGTGTCCTTAAAGGGACATTTCACCACAAAATAAAATAATATTTATGTTTATGCCTCTCCGATGGCCGAAAGTATGTACGTCCAGTACATCTCGTGAACTTTAGGGTGAGTTTTTTTGACATATATTTTACATATAAAGTGAAAACAGGGACGCTGTTTTCTTTAAAGACACTTTTACAAGCTTTGAATTTTGTTGCCGCTATTATTGTTTTTAATTGGCTCCATTTTGATGCAGCAATAACACTCAGGGTGATTTATCAGGTTCATTATGTTCAGTGATATGTAGTCGAGGTACATTTGGAAACTAAAAGACAATGTTTTTAAAGTTGGTGGTTGAGTGGGAGAGGAAAACAAGCGCTTCTAATTTAAGGTTCTGTTTGATTCACCCAAAATGTAAAAACACACACTGTATGCTTCTTCCTCCTGCCTCTGCAGAGTTTATTCTCTAGTTTAGGTCACGGTGACAAACCTCCAGACAATGATGTCTTACAGGCGGCTCATCTTCGCTGACCGCAGCTGTCAGGTCTCCTCCAGCTGATTGCACGTCGTCCATACGAAAATCAAACGAAATGTTCGGGGTCCCCTCGACCTCTTGGGCTTTTCATTCACGGGAGGATGTTTGAAGACGTTCGCTATACCGAGCCCCGAGAAAAACATCGAATAAACTCCCGAATTCCTGCTTTGAATCCTGAGACCTCACAGCTGACGGGTTGTTTTTTTAGCTCGGGTAGAAAAAATAGTTCCTATTTCAAATCATTCTGGGTGAAGGAGCTCAATACATCTCTGCAGCAGAGCAGATATCTGACCATTTTGGCAAATTAACTGAAACTGAAATAATTAGCATGGCTCAGTGAGAATCTTTCTTTTACAATTTGGTTGAACTGACCCTTAAAGCTGAGTAATTGAGCAGAATATGCCAAATGGATAAAACCGTGATTGGATGAAGTGACCATTAAAATCCAGTTGCAGGTAGTTTTAAGATGTTTTTTTCCTGATATATATAAAAAGAGAAAACCAGAAGCAGCAGCTTTGCCATAACGTTACACTAGGAGTCCTTCTGGCTGACACAAGCTGCTCTATGACTGTCCACTGCGGGGGGATACAATAAAACGACAGTATCCGGCAAGGCAGCGGAGCAATCCTTATAAAAGCCATCATCCGCTCCGCTGAAATATGCCGAAAAACGGCTTTATACGACATAACCGTCGGGGTAACGATGGGGGAACTTAATAAAGCAGCCAGAACGGTGAAATATAGAGCAGACCATACGTAACGTATCCATCCGCTTAATGGTAAAGACCTTTAATAAAGCCAGTGTTCGAGTCGCTGTTACAGTGACGAATGGCCGCTCAGAGGTTTATTAGTTTAGTGAGTGGAGGAGATGGAAGGAGAGGAAAAGATGGAGACGTGTACGTGATAACAGTCTAGTGCCGCGCTTGTGTTTCTGTTCGCTACACTTTCCTCTCAATGTGTGAAGAAGCTCAGCGGGAAGCCGGTTCTGCTCCAGTTTTTTTACCCAGAATGCAAAGCTGAATCCAGATCGTCCCGGAGCCGGCTTCACGAGTCTTATCGGGCCCCTCCGCCCGCCTCGGCCGAGAAACAGAAACAGTCAATTGTAACGATATCTGCTCTGTGTCTGTTCTATCGACACAGAGTAAATTAATTACATTGCTGTTAGACTTGTGGTAATCTTCCTCTGGAGTGATGCACACACACACACACACACACGCTGTGTACAAAGGAGTTAAAGCTTTTTGAAACAGCACTTATCTTGGCAGCGTATCCCGACGGTTTGTCTTTTAAACACACAAACAATTCAAACAGCAAAATAAACAAGTGCGCTATTGATTTCCCAGAGTGCAACAGACCGCTTATCTCTTTCGCCTCGCGGTAAGAGCTGACAGTTTCCTCATTAAAAATGAATTGGATTAGCATTACATTGAATGCGGTGGGAACGCGTGCACACGCACACACACACACTCGTATTGTTGCTCAAGCTTCTCAGCGTACACACCTGCAGCCGGATCGCATTCCTGGAGATTGCACCGGAGAGGGAGGGATTGTGTCAGCGACTGGAGAAAGGGAGGAGGAATCAATAAAGGAAGGAGGGGAGGAGGGGAGGAAGAGGGCGAGAGGAGACGAGCTGCAGCGTCTCAGCGAGCGGTCTGTGTTGAAGTGATAACGAGACATTGATCAGAGCCTCGCAGCTGGCATGATGAAATACATGAACTCTGTCTGTCTCCGTCTCTCTCCCTCTGGCTCTGTCTCTCCTCCTCTCCGTCTCCGTCTCCGTCTCTTGATCAGTGTTTTGTTCTGTCTCATTCCATTTCATGTTTTGGTTTTATCTTTTACTTTTTTGGTCTTTGTGTAAAAAATGTTTCTTTCTCTTTGTTCTTTCTTTCTCCTTCCCTGTTTTATTTCATTGTGTTGTTGCAGTGAATTCCAGTGCAATGGGAAACAAACAAATACATGTGCAGTCAAAGGAAATACCTGCAGAGTCACATTGTTAAATATGAAGCTACTGCAGCTGGTTAGCTTAGCTTAGCACAAAGACTGGAAACAAAGGGAAACAGCTAGCCTAGCTCTCTGCAAAGGTGACAGAATCCACCAACCAGCACCTCTAAATCTCACTCATTATACACGTTTTACTTTACTTTACGCACATGACACCTTTCTTCTTCTTCTTCTCCTCCACTCTGCAGCGGTGGAAGACAGGAAGTTGTTCATCGGCATGGTGTCGAAGAAGTGCAACGAGAACGACATCCGGGTCATGTTCTCTGCGTTCGGACAGATCGAGGAGTGCCGGATCCTCAGGGGGCCCGACGGACTGAGCAGAGGTGTGTGTCACTCCGACTCACGTCCATCCACACGTAATGCTGCTCCATGTGATTTATTTATTACCAGAACGGCCTCCAGCGGCTGCTTCTGTATCATTGTGTCGACTCGTGAAGCGACTCAGACTCAAAGTCCTGCAGGAAGTCTTCACTCTCTCGCTGTGTGGCGAGAGTCGGCTGGTTGAAGCGGGTTTCTATTGGAGAAACAAACAAAGGCTCATTGTTCTTTGTGGTGCTATATCTAAAAATCTAGGAATCTATCCCAGTTATTGAACAATTAAAAGAAAAATCATCACTCCAACCTTTTTCCTATTTCACTATTTATTCCGTCTTTGACTTCGACGTGTTTTGCTGCATAATAACGAGCTCATTTGCACGTTTTCAGCCTTCCTTCTCTCCACTGTTTACTGCTGGAAGTTTTTCCTGAGCCGTCAACGTCACAAGAAGATGTTGTTGGCTGTAAACTCTGGTGATTAGTGTCTACCTGCGGTATGTGGGAGACATCAAGCTCAGGACGCAGCTGGTTTAAACCGCTTCCTTTCTAAAAAAATAAGAATAAAAATCCATTGATTCAGATCCTGTTCTTCAACCAGCGGCTTCTTGGAAAATTCCCAGATTTCCTTCAAGGTTTTGAGAGAGTCGCGTTGAAATTTGCCACCTTTTATGTGAGTGACCAGTGATTGTTGATGGTGAATAAATGTAATTGAAGCGATGAATTCTATATTGAGAAACCTAAAAGTAAATCTGCTGTTCTTCCTGCGTCCAGCGGCGTTATCTGACGTAGTCTGGGACATTCCGACGTTTATTATTGGAGCCTGAAGTAAACGGCTAAAGAAATGCAGTCTGCGACTATTAGCGAGACGATGTGGCCCGCAATGCATCCTGGTACATGTAGGCTCTGCTGGCAGGAGAACTCAGCTTTCTAGTCCAGTTCAGCACGCACTCAGGATTGTTCTTGCTTTAATCGACTTAATTCACCATCAACAGTGATTTAACTTCCGAACGAAAGGTGGCGAGTTTTCCCTTTGAGATGTAAATACGAATGAACTGGAGCGACATCTTGAGGCTGTTGTTGCTACTGTGAATGCATGCTTCTCCTTTTCGCTCTCTATATCTATTTTCCCCTCTCTCTCTCAGCCTCAGCCCCAGGTCACCCCCCCTTTCCTCCTCCGACCTCCTAACCTCCATTCATATCCTTCACCTGCCGTTCCAGTTCAGCCTCACCGTAAGCCGGCCCTGAGCTCTGTGATCCCTCCACCCTGAGGCGGAGGGCAGTTCAAACCAGGAGACAACTTGCTGCTTGTTGCATTTACGGTGTGCTTTGGGTTTGTCATATTTTTACAGAGCAGGATTTAGATTTCAGTGAAGTTAAAGCAGTCGTTTTTCTTTCCTCAATCGGTCTGAAAAAGACGAAACAAACATGAAGGGTTCGGTGTTTTTCCTGATATTCTTTCGGCCACATAGGAAGCCAGTAAACTAAGTAGATATACATAATATATAAAGTACTTTTTTGAGGAACCCTTTTCTTAATTTAACAAAAGACGCTCTTTTCCTGTTCTCCACCGGAGAAGAAGTGAGTAATAATCCGTCACCACGAGAGTAAATTCGATGTCGGGTTTGAGTTGCTTCACTCGATTTTTGGAGAAGAGCGCGAGCTCCTCCTCATCCGGCGGAGGACGAAACAGTCCGAGCGATGAATTCATGCCACGTTCGCTTCATGTAATTGCCGCACGTTGAGGGCGACTTACTGTCCTCGTAAAGAAAGTGCTCCAGGGCCGGTTGAACATCCAGAAACGGGCCATTTACAAGCTGTCAAACCCGTTGGATTCCTCCGCTTCTGAGTTCTCCAGCAAACTAGATTACGGAGTTTAAAATAATCGTCGTTTCAGTGGATCGTCAGGTCGACGTGTGACCAGTTCTACTTCCAACTCATCCATCAATCCAAAGCTATTGTCGCTCTATAAATAGCTCTTGTAGTCGCACAGGGACCCCTCCCATCATCAACCATTCCGTCCCACTAACACACCCCCCACCCTCCCTTTCTCCCCCTTTGTGGTGTCAATGTGTGCTGAGGATGTGGAGGCGCTTTTCAACCTCTCTGTCCTCCTCCCGTCACTCGAGCTGTCACTGTCAACGTCACGGAGGTTCCGTGTGAACCTGTCGGTCGCGTGTATATATTTTTATGTTTCTGTGGTTGTCGGACGTTGTGGATGTTTTATCGTTGACTTATTTTTCTCAATGTGTCTTCTTTCTTTTTCTCCTCAAGGTTGTCTCTATATAGAACCAATCTTTGCCTGAAACTAAACCACTCGAACTCCCATGTCCCTTTGCTTCTCCGCTCAGCACCCCCCCCTCTATTCACCCTCGCTGTCCTAGAATCCGCTCTTGCATTAATTTGTCCTCTTTTTTTTCAGACATCCCACATCGGCCTCCTTCCATTCCCATCCCCGTTTCCTTCTTCCATCCCTTCTTCGGCTCCTCTCTTTTGTCCTCATGAATATTTCAGACGCGATACAAAGCACTGAGCGGCTGACGCGTGGCGGAGAGGAAGCGCTGGTAGTCCAGCTCGGTTCTGGGTAGTGAACAGAGAGACTTAACCCGGTTGGAAATAAATGGGTCTTTCAGGATTCCGATGAGCCTGCAAATCCCAGAGGCCCTCAGTCCCACCTAGCTGAGCTCCCGTTAAAGCGCGGTATCAATCAGAAGAGAGCTCCGCCGTCCCACTATTAATAAAATATGGATCACACCACCAGTGGATGGCTGGGCCTTGGGAGCTACCCTACTTTCATTAAAGGACTGTTTGGTTGTCCGCTGACGACAGAATGCGGCCCGTGAGGTATTTTTAGCGCTCAAGCCACGAAACATCTCTCTGCCCATAAAAACAAAAGGAGACATGCACGAACCAGCCAGTTAAAGAGCTCTGACATTAGTGAATCAATGTTCGGGCGCGGAGCAATTCTTTATTTAGACGCTTCAAGCTGCAGAAGCCGGCTAAAGATAGAACAAAAAAAGAAAGACAAACGGAGGAGTTTGCGTTCGATGACAGCCAGTTGCTGACCAGTTTCGTAAACAGTCGGGACCGATGAGGACCAGTCTGGAGGGCTAACTGATCCAGTTCTGGGGCACCCTGCTGGAAACTCAGCGGTTAAATGACAGCATGTGGCCCGTCTCAAATAGACACTGAATCAGTTGAAGGAATGACCCTTTTCTGAACGTCCTACAATAGAAAGCAGCTGGTGCTGCACTGTGGATGTTTACTAGGTCAGTGCCGCAGAATCTGTTAACCTTCCTTAAAAAACCATCACAAATAACCGTTACAAAAGGACCATAATGTACTAAATGAACATCACGCTGTGTTGAAGAAGACTTGACACTAGAGATTGAGACATAAACTCATGTTTACAATGTTTACTGAGGGAATAAATCAAGAGAGAAGTAGAGTCATTTTCTATAGACTTCTATACAACCAGAGGAGTCGCCCCCTGGTGGACATTAGAGAGAATGCAGCTTTAAGACACGTCAGTATGGGCGTCAAAGGGCCTCAAAGGGCACCCAATTCCCTCTAAAGAAGCCCAGCTGTCTTGCATCTGGCACATCAGACTTAGTTGAACGTACACAGTGAGGTTATCGGAAATATTCTTGCTCCAAAAGCGTTCAAAAGACATGATTATTATGATTATTATCATTGCTGCAGCGATGCATGGCCTCTACAAGGACAGGCCTCTCTGTTCTCAGAGAGCAGGCCGCTGTATGGAGTCTGTGTAGCGGATGTAACTGACCACCCGTCGCTCTCAGCCTCGGTCCATCACGGCGGCATCCGGCTTCTGATGGAGGTAGAGGAGGGCAACCATCGCGTCTATTTCCTCCACACATCTGTCCGTCCTCTCTCTCTGTGTTGCATTATCGTTCCTCCTCTCTCTCTTTACTCTCTGCCCTTTCCCTCACTCCCAGGGAGAGTCGATCTGATTTTTTATTTTTCTCTCCCCCGATTGCCAAACCACGAGTCAGCCAGCCGTACCTGGACGTGTGTGTGTGCGTGTGTGTGTGTGTGTGTGTGTGTGTGTGTGTGTGTGTGTGTGTGTGTGTGTGTGTGTGTGTGTGTGTGTGTGTGTGTGTGTGTGTGTGTGTGTGTGTGTGTGTGTGTGTGTGTGTGTGTGCGTGTGTGTGTGTGTGTGTGTAATCAGTTCAGGCCTGGCTGCGCTAACATGGCTTGGTGAGTGTGTTAGCATATTATTAGTCCGGGGGGTTGTTGAAGCACTTCTCACATTATCTCCTCTAATCACTCCCTAACCAGCCAGCCAATAACAGCCTCCCCCCCCCAAAATAAAACCCTCCGGCTGAGTCACGTCTTGATTGGCTAAAATCAGTGTCAGTCACGGATGAGGTCGACCACACCTCCTCTCTCTTCCTCGTCTCTCTGTGGATTGAATGAATATGATTCTTCCTCTGATTCCCGGCTGCAGATATTCCGTTCTAGCTCGCCGCCACATCTCTTTCCTGTTTGACAAAAGAGGGCAACCAATCACACGCACAACACAGGCCCCGATTAATTCAAATCTAAGCGGTTGAACTTCGGTATGTGACCAATCCGGCCGTTGTGTAGGAGACGAACCAGAGACGAGGAAGGAGGAAAGGCTTTAAAAGCCAATCAAATGGCCCGATGGTGATTGTGGTTTGTCTCAGACGTCCTGTGGATGGGGCGGGGTGGGGGGGTATGTGGTTGTCATGACACTGTGCTTGTTTTTCGGCTGTTGTTTCCACGGCGACTGACAACACTGTTGTCCGCCTGTGGGCTGTTCTCTGTATCAATCTCTGTTTTTTTTATTATTTTATTTAACAACGACGTGTCCAACCCTTTTGTCTTGTTTTTGTTCTTTCTTGTCTTCCCCCTCCTCCTCCTCCTCCTCCTCCTCCTCCTGCCCCCCCCCTCCCTTGCACTATCCCTCCATCCCTCCCCCCCTCTCCTCCCCTCCCTACAGGATGTGCGTTTGTCACGTTTTCCACCAGAGCTATGGCACAGAATGCAATCAAAGCCATGCACCAGTCTCAGACTATGGAGGTACTGTACTCTTCCTTCAACTCTCTCTAATCTCTGTCTCTTTCACTCCTTTTGTAAACAAACGTGCACTTCACTCTGTAAATGTGCCGTAAAACTCACCACACGGCATATGTTCATCGCACCTCCAGCACGGCTCGAGTCTCAACGCCGTCACATTCATCTAAAGCCTTAAATTAAAGTCTTGATTTGAATTGTTGAGAGCAGTTTAACAGTTATTCAACAGACACAATAATTGAAAAGAAAATCACTGTAAGAATTCACAAGACGATATAAATGAGCCTGATTTGAAGTTGTCTCACATACGATGCCACACGGAGATCGATCACAACAACAGCCTCATAAATGAAAGCTAATCGCTAATTTAGTTCAGCTGTGAATGCATTTTCATGATTTTGGAACTTCTTGTATTGCTGTTTGTTTACATACAAGAATAAGAACGCTTTTTTTCTCACAATATAATCGAAGAGATCCGATAAGAGATCGATAAGAGTACTCGTATCCCTGCCGCTGACTTTTGATGACATTTTTTTGTGTCACAAGTCTCTCAGCTAGAACAAACTTTGGCTCAAAACTGTGACCAAACAAAAAAAGCGACACACCTTTGACACAACGGCCAGAATGTGCAGGTGGCGCTACAGACCTCATCAGCTGCACGGCGACCCCGGCGGCGCCGTAATGGGGACCCGGCCGCTGCTCCTTTGTGTGTGTGTGTGTGTGTGTGTGTGTGTGTGTGTGTGTGTGTTCCCACCCAAAAAAAGGGCGCCTTTGTCGACATTGTCAGGCCAGTGAGAGGGCAGCGTGACGGGGCCGTGATTTGGGAGAGAATATAATACGAGTGCGAGTCACACGGAGACAGAGAGACAAAAAAGTGTTAATAACAGACCGTGTTAAAGGAAAGAGACGAGTGGCGTTCACCCCGTGGCCCCCTCATTACAGCTGAGCATGATAATCACGGCGCTAGTGATGTGCCGTGACCCTGACGTGGCGGGGAAAGAAACCTGCGCGCTGCTGCCTCCGTTCGGCTGCGTGTGAAAGTGGGGATCTTCGTGTTTGTGTTGTTCGGTGTCTGGTGTTGATTCGTGCGGCCGAGCGGCGGCGCGTCCGTCTCTTCTGAGTAGAAGGAGCGACGCCCTCCTCCGACGCCGTCAGCATTAAGCTAGAATTATCCCCACTCCGAGCGGCCGGCCGCCACAATGGGCTCCGGCAAACGCTGCCGCTGTCCTTCATCCAGCGAACAGAAAGAAAGAGAAAAAAGCCTTCAACCAGAACACGATAGTGGAGTGGACAATGGCAAAATACCTTCATTTCCATTTGAAAAACAAGCTGTCGAGCCCCGGGCGCACACAAATTGCCGCAACCGTTTGTTAATGTTCCTCAGTTTTGCAATTTAAAAGTAATTACTTCGGGTCCGTATGAGGGAATGAGGTCTGGTAAATAGAGTTTGGTTATTGTCTCGGCTCTGTTGCGCCCCGTTGTCTTAGATGGAGCAAGATTGTTGCGTACATGTCAGCAAGGAGAAGGAAAAAGCTAAAGGGGGGGGGGGCTCAATGGCGATGGCGCTGTCATATCCATTCTCATTACGCCGTGACATTCAGGTCCACACATGGCTGAATGTCAGGCCCTAATGAAAGTGGATCTGAGCGAGACATGTCGAACCTCTGCAGACAGACCAGCACAGAGGTGTGTAGGCTTCCTTCTGTCCCCCCCCACATGACACCGCACGTCCTCCTGCTCTCGCTGCACACTGAGATCAAACGCTCTGTTTTTGATGCTTCATTTTGACTCGGTATGCAAAACTTTGTGTTGTCTGCACGCTGTTTCAATCCAAGTGTGCACAAAGTACTTGGCGCGCAAACTCCTGCAGTGAACAGAGCCTCCTGCTTCCTTATAGCTGCACATCACATGGTTTTGCATCCACGGGAGGAGATGTGAAGTGATGCGTAATGCTCCGTTCACGGTTGTCTCAGAGAGTCGGCCTCAGGGAGCGCAGGCAGCTTTATTAGCCGAGTGAACTCCTGAAGTCCATCACGAGGCCGTAACTTCTGTCTCTGAGAGAAAGTTTGACTTTTGTTGTTTTGGGGGCGTGCGGACGGCGAGACGAGGTCAAACCTTCATCCGGAAGCAGCTGACGAGGTGTCGTTCTAATGGAAAGATGTGCTGTAATTACATAATTACACATGTGCCAGGTGCTTATTGCGATGTCTGCAGCGTCAGTTAAACTATAGGCTGTCATTGACATCCGTATTCCAGTGCAGAGATGCAAACTTTATGACATATGCCATAAAGATATTGATCCAAGATTAGCAGTAACTTAATACGGGAATCCAGCACAGGAATGGCGGACCCCGCCACGAGCAATAACGACGACATACAGAGAGGTAATTACAGAGTGTGAACACATAGAAAGGTCTCAAAAATGGGGGTTTGATTTCATGAAAATGTATAAATTATTGTAGCTTTAAGGAGTTTTCTCAGAACAGTGGAGTTTCATCCCACTAATGGCTGATTAGCACAGAAGTCACACAGTGTTCAAGAGTTCAAAAGTTCAGCTGTCACTAATCCATGTTGAATTATTAACAAATCCCCCGACGAATCAAAATCAATGATGGTTTGTTTCTCTGAGCGAAACCCAACAGATGGCACGAGCTGCCACTTTCCCGCCGCGCGGTTTTATTTTTTTATCACTGAAGGGCAAAGTTGTGCAGCCGGCCAATCGCCTGAAAAACGTGAAAGTGCAGCCGCGGTCTTGAGGGAGAACCGGTATATGCACGGCGCGTATAGAGGCCTCCCGCGGCCCCCCTCGGCCCCTCTCCCGGGGCAGGACTCTCATTCTGGGCCTCGTCTCCTCCCCGCTGCCCGGGTGTCAGCTGGAGTAATGAGATATTTAGCAGAGAGCAGGTATAGGGGCGCTCCTGTCTCCAGGGGAATGCGCTGCAGCGGCGAGACCCCGAACTTGACACCCTCGCTCCGAAGGCAATTCTCCCATCGTCACCTCTCTTTTATCTGTCGGCGGGCGGAATGAAAAGGGAAAATGACTGGTGGAGGGACGCAGTAAATATGGACGGACAGGAGACATTCTGATGATAATTGAGCCGTGGCAAAACGTTGCCATTGAGGCCACTTTAAGATTGAAGATTAACTGAATTATAACTGGTTCTGATGTTAAATCTTACCATTTGTGCTCCGTCGTGTATGTGCAGGCGTGTCGCATCGTCACTGCATGTTTTATTATCTTATAAGTTAGGTTCAACTACAGGAGCTCTTCATCCTGAGGGTGTAGCTCGTGGTGCACATGTACAATTATCGGTCTTCATTTGAGTAAATATTTTGCAGGCAAATCAAATAGTTTACAGGATATTCAACCTTCGTTTCTTTACAATACATTCAATACTTGACTTGTTTCTTTACAGGGTTTGTATGAAGGCATTCAAGTAGTTTATGAAGATGAGATATGATAAATTAAGCTTTGATCAGCACCACGGACAGCGACCGTGAATTTTGTTGGGCGAATGCACCTGAAGGCCACCGTAGATTCTTCCACAAGATATGACACACTGGCCCTTTAAATCAATTCATCGAAGAATGATGTGATAACAACTACTGACGTGTGATGATTTGCTGCTTTTCTCTGTTTTATATCATCGTAAACAAATATTTTAATAATTTTGTGGACATTTTGTCACAATTTATAAACGAGATTATGAATCAATTAATCAAAGGATTAATAAATAGATCCATAAATATGAAAATAAAGATGTAAGAAAGACAATGCATTCTGGGAAGTAGGCTAACTTGTGTAAACGCGTTGATTTGACGCTAAAAGTTGAGTTGATTTTAAACACTCGCTGTGTCTGCTGCTGTCTGCAAAGTAGCCGAATCCTGTCGGAGGACATGTCGGAGGATCGTGCCTCCAACTAAATGTTTCAATCAAAAGGTTTTCATGCTCCCGCGGCAGATTGCCTTTGTTTCTGACGGAGTTGCCCGCTAGTTAGGCTTTGATTGCGGCGTCTGAGTATCGGCTCGGCGTGATAGATTACGACTTGCCGTTTTTCTGCTTCGCTGTGTTTCAGCCGTCGCTGCAACTTTCATCAGGAGCGTTGTGTCTTTCGCTTTTTTCTCCTTCTCCGTGTGTGACAGTGCACACACACACACACACACACACACACGCACAGAGTCACACAGGAAACTTGACTCTAAAGCCACTGGGCTTTCTTCTTTCCCCCACAGGGGGCTCGGTTATCTGTGAGTCCAGAACGGTTTCACCAGAAACAGATTTCCTGAGTTCTCCAACTATTTCATCATCTCATGTGAAGAGAGACTTGATTTGTGTGTGTGTGTGTGTGTGTGTGTGTGTGTGTGTGTGTGTGTGTGTGATACTGTGTGTGTGTAAGAGAGAGAGTGTGTGCGTGTAAAGTCCAAGAGAGATGGATTGAGATGACCAGAAAGAGACTTTGAGAGGAAGATTTGGAGATTTAGACGAACAGAAGTGTTTCTAATTGTCCGAATTTGTATTCCTCAGAGCAGCAGTGTGTGTGTGTGTGTGTGTGTGAGTGTGTGTGTGTGTGTGTGTGTGTGTGTGTGAGTGTGAGTGTCTCTTAACTTAATCAAGAGTAGATATTTCTTCTTCCTAGCTGATGTAAAGTTCAATATAAGCTGTTTTTATGAGATGTAACTTTCATGATATGCATCGATCACATGAATCATTTTTATTTGTTATCGTGTACATACAGTATAAAGTGAGGGTGTAAACACAGACCTCATTCCCTAATTATCTCTTGTCTCCTCTTCTCCTCTTTTTCCACATTTCTTCTCTTGCCTCCTCTTTTCCTTTTTGAATCTTCCATCTCTTCTTTCTCTGCTCCTCTTCTATTTATCTTCCTCCTCTCTACCATTTCCTCTCTTCTTTCCTCCATCCTCCATCTTTCCTCCTCTTCTGTCTCAATTCTTTTCTTTTCTTCTCTGCTGCCTCCTCTCCTCCTCTCCTCCCTCCTTTCCTCCCACACAGGGCTGCTCGTCTCCCATCGTGGTGAAGTTCGCCGACACGCAGAAGGACAAGGAGCAGCGGCGTCTGCAGCAGCAGCTGGCGCAGCAGATGCAGCAGCTCAACAGTGCGACCACCTGGGGGAGCCTGACGGGCCTGGGCGGCCTCACCCCGCAGTATCTGGCTGTAAGGAGAGCCGCCGCGTCGCCCACCACCATCTCCTCCTCCACCCCTTACTACAGCCCCATGGCCAACGCCGCAGCAGTCAGTTCCCCAATCGAAAAACCTTCCAACCTGAAAAATAAATTTCCCAAACACTCTCTCTGGCCTCCTGTCTCCTCCTCCCTCCTCTCTCTCATTCTCTTCCTCCTCTCCTCTCCGTCCTCCTCTTGGGATTGTTGGCTGGCGAGGAAATGAGGTCTCTGAACAGGTTGAGGCTGCTAGAAGCCAATAATGTATGTTCTGTATCTCAGGAAAGCGTAACGCCAGAGAAAGAAAGCACAGACACAGAGAATCCTCCATCCTGAAGTTAAATGTGAGGCCTATTGCGTTGTAATTGCTCTGATGTATTCGAGGCTGAATGTGGTAACTTCCTCAGACTCTTGTTGGGATTAAACAAATAAATGATCTGGCTGGGGACAGTGTTGAACCCCTTGGGAGTCCACTGATCCCCAATTTGATAAATCCTGCAGCGGCTCGGCTGCACATCTGAGACCGCCGTCGGTTGATTTGGGGATTTGTATTTTGTTTTTTTACAGTTCAGAAACCTCCTTCCCTCCTCGTGTCTCTGCAGCCATCTGCTGACCCTTGACTTATTGCTCTTAGCGTCTAAATTAAACAGCCAAATTCTCCTTAAAACACACGACGTCAACAGTCTTTCGATTCTCAATTTGTGTGACTCTAAGAGCAATTAAACCTGTCTGTTCAACGGGAGAACAGAGCTCAGACATCCCACCTTTACTGAACGTTGATTGGTTCTTGGGGGTAAAAAGTGATCTGTGAATCTGGTCTCCCGGCCTCCTGCTCTTTCAATCCTCTTTCTTCACTCTTTTGAGAAGATTACGCTCTGTATTCTGCACTAACAATAGAAACAAGATGTTAATTCAACTCTTTGAAGGATGATTTTTCTTTTTCTGACAGCATCAGTATTCCACTTTTGTTTTTGGAATGGAATTAGTCGGCTAGATTAGAGCTTTCATGCTCAACTTGTCTGGAAGAATGACGGTGGAATACAAACAGTGTTTGCTTAGAGGAGCGATCACGCTGTATTAGCAGCTCATTTACTCATCGAGCACCGAGGCAACAAACCCGCGCTGCTAAATCACCAGTTCAGCTTCTCCGTGTAGCATTGTGCAGACATGTGTCGAGCTAGCTGCATCCACGCGGCTCACTCTGTTTCTCCCTCTTCTCTTTTCTCTGCCTCCTCTCTCTCTCTCTCTCTCTTTTCTTTTTTGTTTCCCATCAGTTGCTCCAGCAGGCGACTTCCTCCAGTAACCTGGGAGCCTTCAGCGGGATCCAGCAGATGGCCGGTGAGTCGAAAGAAACCAGTTGATAAACTTCCTTTTCTCTTTCCTCTTTTTGTTTCATCCACACGGCGATGGACTCTTTGTTGCGCCTCGCTTGTTATTTTTCCTTTTTCGTTCGCAGACTTTCTAACAGAAGGACCAAAGAGCATAACAGACGAACTCGCGTGTCGGAGTTAAGAGAGATCTTTGCCCCGAAGATTTATTAACCGTTGCTAAGAATTGTCTTGATCTTTTAATGAGGCCAGACAAGAGCTGTGCCCTGGGCGTGTAGCGGTAGCACCGCGGCTCTGGGACGGATGAGTCGGAAAGAGAAAGAGAGAGGAGAAGGGAGTGGAGGGAAAACTGGTTCAAAGCGCTTGTTGGTGGATATCTGTGCACTGCGGGGCTGGCGCCATCTACTGCTCCTCTCTCACTGCTCTGTCATCTGCACTTCCACGCTTTCTCTCTCAAGAGCATCTGCAGCAAAATATCAGCCGTTAAAAAAAGAGGGAAATAAAGCTCATAAAACCTGCAGTGGATATTAGCCGGTGAAACTTTTCAAACTCTGAAATAGGAGATGTAAAGTGGTAAGGGACAGTCCAATTCTCTTAAGTAAGGCTGCCGCAATAAAAAATGCATATTGTATTAACCCAGTTCTGTATTAATCTGAGCCTGCAGCGAGCCAAGAAGCCTCCTATTAAATGTTGAACAAGATAAAATCTCTGTCTCTAAGAAATATAATTTTTTAGGGCTTAAAATTTAGATTTATTGAAGACTTTCCGGGACCCGTGGATACTCGCTCCCATCATCATCTCTGACTCCTTCTCTCTTTCCATTAAACTCTTCTCGTTTTTCTCTCTCTTCGCCTCTTTTTTTCTCTCGCACCTCCTCCAATCACACTTTCTTCATCTCTCCTTCACACCGGCCGTCCTCCTCTCTCCTCAGCGCGCTCTCTACGCTGCGACGAGTGAGAAACAATCGCGCCATCTGAGCATGATGGGAGTTCTTCTCTTTCAAAGAGGCGAGCGCCATCTTGTGTCTCTGTCGTGTTCTCTCGAGCTACAGCGCCTTCTGCAATTTCCCTCTGGATGATTTACTTTTTTTTTTCTTTTTTTTTGCACACTGCTGTCGAGGCTCAAACACACATGTCCTCACAAACACACACTCACACGGGAAAAACAGGCTCTGGGATTTTTTGGAAGCGAGGGCGAGTAACGGCGTCTGAATCTGGAGATCTGTTGGTTCTCCATCTGCGAGAGAGAGAGAGAGAGAGAGAGAGAGAGAGAGAGCATTCGTGATTGGCAGGAGATGTGACACAGCTGAATGACATCTGGTCCCGGTCTTTAACACGAGGAGCTGCAGAGCTGAGAGGCTTCAATTACACCAATGAGCATTCAATTAGACACAGCCAACGCCAGCCTGGTGCAGCCCGGCGCTGCCATACAGGCCGCATGGAGCGTGTACACGCACACGCACACACACACGCGTCCTCGCACACGTATGTAGCCGCTCACACACTCGCGTACCATCTGCACAGCCCGGATACTCCGACTGTGACGCGGGGAGTCGATTGTATTTGTCTCTTTCTTTGCCGTCTCTCTAACCCAGAGATGTACTTTCATATCACGCCTGCTCCCGTTTTCCTCCTCATGACCGTCCTGAAGGATGTTCAATGAGGGAGATAACCTTTGACTGATGCAGGTAAGAGCTGGGGTTGAGTTGCTTTGAGAAAAGGGGGGAAAAGAGGTCGCATGTAGAGAGAGAGAGAGAGAGAGAGGAGAAAAGAAAGAAAGAAAGAAAAGGAGGCAAGGAAAAGATAACAGAGGCAGGAAAGGAAACAATGGAAAAGAGGAGGGGAAGTGGAAAGTGGAAGGGAGGAAAGGAGGAAGATAAATGAAGGGGTAAAATAGAAGGAAAGGGAGTTAATATGTGGGAAATTGGAAAGGAGGAAAACAGATCTAAAGTGCAGGGAAGCAAAGAAGAGGAAATGGAAAAAGGGAAGGAAATAAGGACGCATTAGGCATGAAAGATGTTTATAAAGGATGGGAGGAAAGGAAAAGAGGGAGTAGGAAAGAAAAATGGTGAAAGAAAGGGGAATGTGTGATAGGAAAGGGGAAGTGAAAGGCAGAAAGGAAAGGACCCAGAAGCAAGGAAAGGAAATGGAAAAGAGGATAAAGGGAAGTGAAAGGGGGAGGAGAAGACGAGCAGAAGAAATGGACGAGAGAAAGGAAAAAAGGGGGAGGAAAGGAACTGCAGGCAGGAAGGAAAGAAATCAAGGAAATTGAAAAACAGGGATGAAATAGAAACAGACAATGACTGAAGTATTACTGAAGTATTACTGAAGTATTACTGAAGTATTACTGAAGTATTACTGAAGTATTACCCTGAGCGGTTGTGTTGGATGGGAGCCTCTGTGGTGAAACCCAGCGAGGGGAGAAAGTGTCACAATAAAGAGGCATGAAGAAGAACTCAGACGGAGAATGAGCTGCTCGCGTGCTGCACGAGGTAAAAACACACACGCGGTCTAAACGAGCGCGAGATTCAATTTGTGCATTTTTCACTCAACGTGACGACAGAGCGGCGGCGGGCGGGCGCCTGTTCTTATTCACCGCGTTGCGTCGAAAAATAGAAAAAAACACTTCAGCTTTTGATGCGTCACAGAAAATTGAGGAAAATCGCTCTGAAAACAAGATTGGTTTTGGCTTGGATGCGAGTACGCGCACTCATTACCGCAGACACACACACACTTCCTGCTGGAGAGCGGCCCTTTTGTGTGTGTATACCTCGGATTAACCAATCAGAGGTGTGGATCCCATGAATCCCGCCGTCGGCTGTCATTGGCTGCTGCGTTGGGTTGTCCGGCTGAAGGATATCTCTGTTTTCGGATCTTCGTTCAAACAAGATGGATCTTCTTCGTGGTGTCTTGTTCGTGTGTGTCTATCTGTGTGTGTGTGTGTGAGTGAGTGTGTGCGTATTCCCATGGTACTGTATATACACCCAGGCTGTATATACGACACATACACCTCACATTGACAGTGTCCACCGTCTTAACCTCTTAACACGCTCGTGAGTCGGAGGAAGAGGCTTCTCTGGTGGTAAGAACGACTTCCTGCTCTGGAGACTGAATCTGTTTGCTTTATGAGGTTTCTCCACCTCCTAATGTCCACACACACACACACACACACACACGGAGAAAAGGTGAAAGGTTCAGCTGTACTCGCAGAAGGTGTTTTATAGCCTTTGCTTCCCCATCACTTGGGTGTTGGCATGTAGTCATTAACTATGCGTAAGTACAGCCCGGTATGCCAGCCAGCAGATTACCAGCGAGGAGGGTTCAGCCTGCAGGTGTCTTCAGCTACAGCTTTATTGTGAAAGTCTTTAGTCTAAAGACAGATGTATATCTGTCCTCCTTAATAATCTCTGTTGTTGCATTCAGCCCGTTCTCACACTTCGGTCAGCGGCTCTGTGATTCAGACTGTGGCTCTCTTCGTATCCCTCTTTTCAAAATGCACATTTTCACAGGAACCAATGCGTGAAGCAGCGTAAGTTCAGCACGTTACCTCTTCTTTGTGTGGAGATGTGGTGGACTGATGTCTGCCTGAGCAGAGGATGAAGTCTCTCTCTCTGGAAGGGTTGTTTAAGAGCTTCTCCTTCTTTTCTTGACGTAGCTTTCAGTGCATGTTAGCGTGTTTAGCTCACGTGGCAGTTGCAGCTGATAAAGCGTCACGTTGAAAAGGCACCTTTTAGACTTTTGTTTAAAGCCGAGCAAATGATATAATCGGCATAAAAAAGCCTGATAACGAGACGACGAGCCTCCACTGAGCTCAGACAGAAAAACAATCACAGATCATTTCTGCACCAAACCTAAACAACAGCTGCTTTTACTGATTTACACACATTTGGGATTTATTAGCGGAAATCATCTGCTGTAGTTGGTTCTTCACACACTGCAGACTCTTCACAGTGACACACACACACACACACACACACTCCTCTGTCATTCCTGGTTGACCTCCGGACAGCTCGCTCGTGTTCGGTACTTGTCCCTCTGGTGAACTCTGTCCCGGGTCCAGCCGAGCCCACGACCTCGCTCCCTAAAGGTTTGACCCCCCCTCCCCCCTCCCCCCCTCCTCTCTGGCTCCTCTCTCCAGGTATGAGTGCTCTGCAGTTGCAGAACCTGGCCACTTTAGCGGCGGCAGCGGCGGCGGCCCAAAACTCAGCCAGTCCCTCCGCCGCAAACCCCCTGTCCAACAGCGTCGCCTCCCTGGGAGTGTTGGGCAGCCCAGGTAACACCGCAGACACCTTCGGGACGCCGGGGGTCGGGGTGGGTGGAGGGGCACCCGACGCCTGCCGACGTCCTCCGCTCTCCACCGTTACCGTCACCAGTGTTGTCGCCCCTCCCCCACCCTCATGACACATCACCAAAAAAAACCTCCATCAACCCAAATCATCGCTGCCGATTCATCCCGTCTGGCACATTCCCATGGTGTGTGTGTGTGTGTGTGTGTGTCCACCGTCCTCCATCTCAACAGACCATGCTGTCGTGTTGTCGAAGCGCCGCCCCACCACCACGCCCATCCCGTGACACGCTGTATACGTGTGCGCGTCTGTGTGTGTGCATGTCCGTGCGTTCTGTGCTGAACTGTTGTTTTTGGGGCTGTGATTTGTGCCAAAAACTTTCCCGGTTGTAGATTTACAGAAACGTGTGTTGTTGTTTCCCGGCGGTCCAGGTTTGTGTGCACCTGTGTGTGTGTGTGTGTGTGTGTGTGTGTTGGTGTCTGTAACCAGCTGTGCTCGATGAAAAGTCACGATCGAGAGAGAATCCCACGAGTTTCACGGAGAGATTACTCGCCAGCATAGGAAGCCTCCTCTGGTTGATGCTCCTCCCCCTTCCTGTACATGTCGTCTGCTTCCTTTTGGATGGTCCTTGTGTTTTGTTTCATGCAACGACAGCATCACTTTGAATGCAGCGCTGTGCCTGCTTTCACCAATATCTGCCAACAGCAAACATACATGTTCTTTGAAGGGGAGACACTACAGGTGAACAGGTTACATGATAAACATGGGATAACGCCAGGCGAGGAGCCTTCAGAACGTAGAGAGGAATGAACGTGTAACGTTTGCTGCATGTAAGAGCCGCTGAAGTGGAGATTTCTGAAATGTTATGTTGAAATATGCAAATGAGGGATTATCTAATGGTAACGTTTGGTGAATTTAGGAGAAATCTACAGACGCACAGTTATAAAATAAACAGCTTAATATGTATATTGTATGTTTTGTTTCTGCTCGTCTGAAAGACGATGACAGCAGAAGAGCACGAGGAACCTTGTTTTCCCTGTAGTGTGTCTCCTGTTTTCATCTCCATATGCTTTTACATGAGGGTTTTTTTGTACATATGATGAAGTGCTGCTGATTTTCCTGGATGTTTAGAAATATTCACCTTTAATTAACCTGAGACACAATATTTTAAATCCATAAAAGAATGAGATCACTGTGGACACGGTTGGTTGCCTCGAGATCACATTTCCCTTGAACTGCAGCACTTCTCTTCAGAAGACGCTTCACAGAATAAACTCTCAAAGCTCCGCTTTAGTTCTGCATTGTTGCATTTTAGTGCCGGAACGTCGAGTGTTTGACGAGTATGGCCACTTGTCGTCGCGGCGTTTCAAAGATTTATAAACTAATTAAAAGAATCAAATCCAAAATGTAATCTTTTTGGAATATTTGAACATCACATTGGTCCATGTTTGGTCAGTATTGGATGTAATTTGAAGAAGGATGTTTTCCAAAATATACGAGGGGAAATCTGTTCAGGCTGGAATGGCTGCCGACTCCAATTAATAGATTCATCCTCAATCTAGAAATAGATGCACAAACTGCAACGATGTGTAACTTTACCGTCCTGCTCTCGTCCGCTCTCCCGTCAGCCCGATTCCACGTGAATGCAGCAGAAGTAGGACGTCTAAAGTTTGATACAAGGGGCCACACGGTGTCGCTATCTCCCACTTTTCTCCCACTTTTCTCCGGCTATTCGCTCACTTTTTGCAGACTTTTCTCAGACTTTCCTCCCACTTTTCTCTGACTTTTCTCTGACTTTTTGCTGACTTTTCTCTGACTTTTTGCTGACTTTTTGCTGACTTTTCTCTGACTTTTTGCTGACTTTTCTCAGACTTTCCTCCCACTTTTCTCTGACTTTTCTCTGACTTTTTGCTGACTTTTCTCTGACTTTTCTCCGCCTTTTTTTCCAGACATTCCACCAATTGGCATTCAAATATTAAAGATATCAAACAATGAGAGCATTGAAGACTTTGTTGAGGTGAAACAGAGGCAGCCAGTCTTCTCAGCAGTGGTTTCAGCTAGTTTACAGTTATTCCAGTTCAAAATGATGTTAAATTATATAAATAGCACCTCCGAAATATTTTTGAATGTGTATTGAGTGAAGAAGGCCTTGAGGAGGAATCTTCTTGAACAAGTCTGTTTTTTGTCTCCTACTCTTCTTCTTCACCTCCTCCCCCCTTCCCCCCCCCCCTTTCCTCCTCTCTTCCCGCAACAACAGCCAACTCCAACGCCGGCATGAACTCTCTGACCTCTCTGAGCACCCTGCAGGGCCTGGCAGGCACCGTCGGCCTGAACAACATTAATGCACTAGCAGGTAGCATCAACAGTGAGTATTCACTCTGCCATCGGCCACTCCACCGTCACCCACACCTCCGCTTTCCCACCGTCCACGGCCATCGGCGACATCGCTGCTACGACCTGTGAGCCGACGCAGAGAGACGCAGTCATTATTTCATCTTTCATTTTCATCCATTTAAAGAAAAGGAAAAAAATGTAACTGATTTTTTTTTCAAGATCTGCAGAATTTGTACTTAAAAGAAATATATATATATTAAACAATATTTAGTATATTAAACAAAGGCTGAGGTCATTTAAAAACCCATGAAGAGTCGAGACATACTACATACATACATACATACTTAGATAACTGAAGTTCAACATCATTGTAGATGTGAAAAACCGTAAGATAGAGAAAGAAAGAGATGAAACAGAAGTTCTGAGATAAGAGAGAGTGTGTGTTTAAAGAGTTCGGTTCCTCCCGTCGTCTCTCTGCGTCTCCTTTTCACTCGACAGTAAATTGTTCTCGCTCTCACAGCGCCGGCTGGTTCATTCATTCATCTGGCAGCAGACATTTCATCCATCCATCCATCTCTCCATCCGCTTCCTGATTGTGTCCTGGGTTGAGCTTGCTATTGTGTGTGTGTGTGTGTGTGTGTGTGTGTGTGTGTGTGTGTGTGTGTGTGTGTGTGTGTGTGCGTGTGCGTGTGCGTGCGTGCGTGCGTGCGTGTGTGTGAGACCATGTTGTATTCGGGTTAAATGCTAAATCTAGCTTTCTCTGCATGTGCCAAAAAATATAGAATTAAATGTTCATTCAAGAAATACTAATCTGTCAATTGTACTGCCCAATACATATCAAACCTGTCCATGTTCATGTCAAACTTTTGCACATTCTTCCACTAAAATAACTTTCAAAAAAGACATTGGTTTACAATCATCACGCAGACTATATTTAATAACTAATGAGCACTTTCATGCACAAAAAAAAGAAAAATGTTGCTTCCTTCGTGCCAAGAAATACAAACATTTGACCATTTCTTCTTGTCAGGAAGACACGAAGAAGACAACATTTGCAAACTCGTGTTAGTTTTATGATGACAGTATTTTGCAGAGCATCTGGTGTAGCATCTAAATACGTTCCAGTTTGGTGAGATCCACAGCGGAGACACGTTTCTATCCACGCGTGGAGTCGTGCCGACTTGTCGGCCCGCCTGGTGCGCCGGCGTCTGCCTTTGAGCTCCGGGGAGACGGGAGC
This sequence comes from Melanostigma gelatinosum, assembly GCF_949748355.1. Lineage (NCBI taxonomy): Eukaryota > Metazoa > Chordata > Actinopteri > Perciformes > Zoarcidae > Melanostigma > Melanostigma gelatinosum. Next base: position 2,309,456 of record NC_136655.1, on the reverse strand, counting down.
TGGGATCTTAATCAGAGGCGTTATTATTACATATATATATATATATATATATATACACATATATATGTATATATATATATATGTATATATTCCAGCAGAGATCCTGTCCTCCCGGCCTCTTCCACCACATTATCCTCCTCTGGCCTTTACCGGTCCTCGGCTGGAGTAGCTGTATCCGCTGTGTAAATCATCTCCGCCTCTACTCCCGGGACAGAAACACACACACACACACACACACACACACATACATGATCGTCCTTTCAAACAGAAAGGGCCGCTCTCCTTTTTGCATCCCCCCCCCCCCCCCCCCCCCCCCCCCCTCCTTCCTCCACCGCCAACCGCCCTCATTTAAACACATCTAGGCCTTAATTGAATTGCAAAGGTCACCGGTGCAATTATTCCTGAATAAATGAGTGACCTATCATCCGGAGCTCTGCGGTGATCATTTATTTCACTGTGTCTGACGGTGAGACGACAGGACGCCGAGCCAATGTCAGACCCCCTCAGACAAGTTGCCCTCCGCCGTGATATTAAGCCGTTACAAGCAGCTAATGAGTGTTACTGCTGCGTTCCTCCACTTTTCAAACCAGCAACCCCCCGTCCTCCCCCCCGGCCTCCCCCGCTCCCTCCCGCCTGTCTTCACCCCTAAAGTGAGACGTCGCAGGGCTGGAAAAGCACATCACACCTCGCTGTTGCTGTTTGACTTGGCAACACAATTCTCCACACGCAGAGCGAGACACTTCTGTAAGCGTTGGGATGGATTTCACTTATCGGTACCAATGCAGATTACGTGGAATTTAAACGTGCATCAAACTGGTGAATCTGTCATTATGTATCATTCTTTGTCATTTTATTATATTCAATTCAATTTATTTTTGTATCGCCCAAAATCACAAATTAAAAATTAGCCTCAGAGGGCTTTACAATATGTACACATGTGACATCCTCTTGTCCCGGGAAACCCTCACATCAGAACAGGAAAAATTCCCCAAAAACCCTTTAACGGGAGGAAAGAGGAAGAAACCTGTGGGAGAGCAGCAGAGGAGGATCCCTCTCAGGATGGACAGAAGTGCAGTGATTATAGTGCGTATAAAAAGAGATGCACCTGTTGTTTGGGTGACTGAATCACTACTATTGACTCATTTTTGAGCGGCAAAAACAAGACAATTCAATGCGCTTCATTCCCTCTCATGCAACAGATATAATGCTCTGATCATAATCCATGCAGCTGTCTGCAGCTGTCTGCAGCGGCTCCGTGCGGCTGAACGGCTTCGTGCACTCTTTTGTCGGCCAAACAGGAAGTGAACGTTGCACTTGTTAAAATGATCTCTGTGGCAACTCAAGCGTTGATGATACTTACACATCAAGATGATCTTCACAGATTAACGGTGCTTTTAGGAAAGTAAAAAGCTGACGCTGGGCTATGGAGGAGCTCCACCACGGTCACATGACTTCACGCCTCCACCACGAAGCTACAGGAGGACGAGTGCTCCAGTGAGGACGTTCAGTCGTCTCGTTCACACTCTTTCTAAGAGTCACCAGAGGGGCGTTCACTGACCTGTTTTGTATCAGAGAACTAAACGTCAGCATCTCTTCAGCTTGTGTTAACGACGGCACAAGTCGGCAGACTTATTTCTGAACTTTAGGACTCGTTCCTACGCCCACGTCCCGGTGAAGTGTGTTTTCACGTGGTCGTCCTGGTGTTTTAACAGTTTGCCTGAGTGTTTTGTCGACGCGGTGTCTTCGTGTGTTCCTGCGTTCGTCGTGCTTCTGAAACCTGTGCAGCTCTGGCTGTCATCAGCTGCGCCCATCCTCCACGTTACTGTGTTTGAAGTGTTACTCTGTGTGTCCCGTGTTCGCTGCTGTGTGTGTAGACACAGTAGTGATGTGTAATATCAGTACGTGTGTGTGTGTGTGTGGTGAACAACCTTCAATGGAGCGCTAACGAGTAAGTGCACTCTTCTTTCTTTATTGTTGGGTTTTATGTAAAGTTGCTCAAATGCTCTCAGGTATGGCGGCTCTGAACGGAGGCCTGGGCGGGGGGCTGACCAACGGGACGGCGGGCACCATGGACGCGCTGACGCAGGCTTACTCAGGGATCCAGCAGTACGCCGCCGCAGCGCTGCCCACGCTCTACAGCCAGTCCCTGCTGCAGCAGCAAGGGGCCGCCGGCAGCCAGAAAGAGGGTCAGTAAGCCCCCCGGGGGGCCGTCTGTCTGCACAGCGCTGCTGCTCGACGGGAGCTTCTTGTTTCTGAACCGCAGACGGATTTACTCTGAAGAGCAGCAAATAGACAGCAGGACACATTTGAACGCTCAGAATCATCTTCGAAAAAATATGTCGTCGAAGTTTAACATCTCAGTTAAAGTGTCAAGATTGGTTTGTAGTATAAATGTGTAAATAACGCCCAAAAGTGACCTGATTTAAATATTACAATTTTAAATCAGTGTCACTTTAAAACATTTTTACCAACGATCTACATGTTTATTATTACATTATAGTTATTAATGGAACAAAGTCAGTTTTTCAGCTGTGAAATCAATGAATTGAACATTTGTTGATTGCAATAATCATTTTAAGTAGTTTGCTCTTAAATCAAACCTATAATTCAAATGATCAACTGAACATTTACCAGAAGAAGAAGAAGAATAGATCATCTACAGATCGATGGATAGATCTTATTTTGAAGGAATATAAAAGTTACTGTTGGTGTGAATATGTTCGGAGTCATTCTGATACATTCCTGTTATATTTTACAGTTAAATTAATTATATTGTGGAAGAGAAAATCCAAACAGAACCTGACGGTTGAAGTAAAACTATTTTCCCTAAAAGCCTTGAATAAAAGCGTGGGACACAAAGCAGACGTGATCATGAAGCGTTCCAGTGAGCCGAAGTGTTGTCGCATCTCTGCTTCCAACAAAGACCCGTTTGTATGAAGATGCTTTTCTTTCTTCGCCGATCCATCCGGGAGTTCAGAACCCCTCGAGGGGAGAGACAAAGAAGTGGCAGACATCGGGCTCCGTTCAGCGGTGAAGAGCATATTTAATGATTCGGAGAGATCTGACCTTCTACGATTAGGATGTGGGGGAGGGGGGGGGCGGGTGACCTGTGACCCCTCTTAAGAGAGACGGCATGCCGCTGAAAGAAAGCGCGAGAGGAACAGGAGCTGCTTTTGTTGGTCGACAGCGAAAATATTATCATTAACTGAAAACGAAAAAGCATTCGTGTTTGTTTAATGTTCAACATAATTGGAGAATTTGTGTTTAAAAGCATGAACAGAACTCGACACCGCGCCGAGTGCTTCGGCTGCGTTCCCCCCCCCCTCTGACCTCACTGCGTCTCGTCCCCCCGCCAGGTCCCGAGGGTGCCAACCTGTTCATCTACCACCTGCCCCAGGAGTTTGGAGACCAGGACATACTGCAGATGTTCATGCCTTTCGGAAACGTGGTCTCTGCCAAAGTCTTCATCGACAAACAGACGAACCTGAGCAAGTGCTTCGGTACGGCAGCGGCTCAGTCGTCACCACGAAGTCTGCTTTCTGTGCTCGCCGTGTCCCGGTTCAGGGGCGTCGTCTGTTTTATTCATATCTCAGCTGTTCTTTGAAGAACGCTCCTCTGTACCAGCTCAAAACCACCAGGACAGACTGCGGTCTCTGTTTCCTCTCAAGTTAGTGGAGGAGTGCACATTCTTTCCAGGAAACTTTGCAGGAAATTCACGCATTTTCCTGCGATGTTTCCCGACAACATGCTGCGGGAGCAAAAGACGAAAATGGGTCGTGAGATATCGAGACACACCGGCCGATGAATCGAACAGCCACATTTATAGAAGCCGTTCATATAAGACACCCTGAGCTGGGACAACAAGAGACTCTTTTCCACCTGGTGTTAAAAATCCTACGTGAGACGAGGAGTTTACTGTCAGCTTCAGAGGCTGCAGGTGTTAGGAGAGGAAGTGAAGTGCGAAGACGACTCTGTGAACGACAGCGTGAACAGAACTTCACTTTCTGCTCCAAAGACCTTTATTCTGACATTTTGACCAACAGTGGCTTTTGTCAAGTTGGTCAAAAATGTTTGTGGTTAAACGTTCTCGGAGCAGTTTTACTGAGTTTTTGTCTTATTGTTTAGAATTCAAACCAGTTGTTTTGCAGACTCATGATGCTCCACATTAAAAGTGCCACTTCACTCCCCTCTATCTGCTTTACCATTATGTGTATTCGGCTTTACTCAGCTTTATTATTTCATTCATTTGTTGATGCAACAACCCCTTCGGGAGTCATTCAATTTTAATATTTTTCTTATTGGGTGTTTTCATGTAGATGTAAACCAGACCAATCACATATCCGGAGACACAGAAACACGGTGAAGGAGCCTCGTCGTGTTTTAATTTCAGCACTTTATTATTAAACATTGAAACGAGCGGAGTTGTTGTAAATAAACAAGACCAGAAAAGCAGACGCAAAGAGAAGAGACATAAAAAGAGATTGATTACAGCTCTTCAAATTCTTATGTTAGACAGGAAACAATGAAGATTATAGGAAATGCTAATGTACCAACAATACAAGCCGAGATAGAGGCGACCGATCATCTCAACGCGGTCTCATTAGACTTTATTACACCGTTATGGTTCACGAGCCTGTTTACGGGGAACACATGTTGTTTACCTTATTGGCCTTAGCGGACACGCGCTCTATTCGCCAACATGTTAGCAACTTTTACAATCCTTAGACGATTGTCTTCACTGCATTTAGACGACAGTAGATGAATGAAAACAGCCTAAATGAGCTACTCTCCTTTTCAGTAAGTTGAATCATTGTATTATTGCTAACAGCCCCGCCCTAAAGCATCCCCTGCTTTATGGTCTATTAGAGACCTGTCAATCACCGTGTAGCCCCGCCCTAAAGCATCCCCTGCTTTATGGTCTGTGTGACTCTAAATGGACCATAATGTACTAAATGAGCATCATGCTGTATTGAAGAAGACTTGAAACTAGAGATTGAGACATAAACTCATGTTTACAATGTTTACTGAGGTAATAAATCAAGAGAGAAGTAGAGTCATTTTCTATAGACTTCTATACAACCAGAGGAGTCGCCCCCTGGTGGACACTAGAGAGAATGCAACCATAGAAATATTGTCGTCAAACCGATAGCCGATGGGTTCAGAGATTGGATAGCTTACCTTTACTCATGCAACTCTAACAAATATAATCTTTATTGCTTGAAACGCTCCCTGTTACAAGTTTGACGCCAAGTGGAAAAATGAGCAGTGTTTACATTGTCACATTCTTGTTCTCTATCACCTCTTTTTTTACCAACTAAACACTTTTCCTCCGGTCACCTGCAGGCTTCGTCAGCTACGACAATCCAGTGTCGGCACAGGCAGCCATCCAGGCCATGAACGGCTTCCAGATCGGCATGAAGCGGCTGAAGGTGCAGCTGAAGCGCTCCAAGAACGACAGCAAACCGTACTGATCTTAGCACTAGGGCCTATCTGCTCCCCATGTTAGCACTGCTAGGGTAAGTCCCCCCACCAAGAGGTGACAATGAAAAAAAAAAAAAGCAAACCGAGCCACGACCTCTCTACACAGGGACTGGGGGGGAGGGAGGGGAGGGAGGGGGAGACGACCTACAACCACCCCGAGGGAGACACACGCCTTGTTTTTTTTGTTTCTTTTTCTTGCTTTTTTTGAAGATTTTTATGTCAGCTTTCAAGTATTATTATTTATTACAATTTTTTTATTATTTTTACACACATGAACGCTTCCATTGCCGCCATTACTTTGTGCAATTTTCTTTTTTTTCTTTGGAAGGAAGTAGGTACGTTGGGTAGTTTGTTTAGAAGTTGTTTTTTATTATTTCTCAGAGATTATTTATACATTTTTGAGGACTAGTTTCAGCCACGACCGAGGTAAAGACACAGGAGCCATGATGATTTTACTTTTATTTTTCTCTCGTTTTTTTTAAATTAATTTTTTGACGCGCACGCCGATATGCACATTCGCCCTTTGACCTCCGCGGTGTTGGTTGCAGGCCGCCGCTGCTTCTCCGAAAACACCCAGCCCCTCTATGCCTGCTGGCAACCCGGGAGCAAAGGCTGCAGAAACGTTAGTGGCCTCTTCACATTATAGTCAGTACAGCTACGCTCCGCCACCACCAGAAGAAGAGAAACAAACGAAGCACACACTCCAGCTGCGACTTATTATTTACGTGAAGATAAAAAACAGTTTTTTTATTTCTCAGAAGGTGAAAAAACTGAAAAATTAGAAAGTAGATTTCTGGGTCAGATCACATTGGTCTTTGTTGTGAAAAGGGATATTACCGCATGTAGAACATCGTCACAAATAACATCCAGAATTTGATGAAGGCTATAATGATAATTCTAACAGTAAAAGAAGAGTTTATGGGTTCGAGGTGGGAACTGAAAATACTTGATGTTTGTTGAAAGATTTTTAAAAAAATAAGTCAAAGTACAGAAAGCCACAGGCCTGTAAATTTTATTTGTAAAAAAAAAGCAGTTCTATTTTTATACGACATTTTTACTGCCTCAGATGAAGGAAAAAAAAGGATTTTATTTATTGCCTCTTGTTAAGTTATTGGACTCCTATAAAATATTCAGCATCGTTAAGAGTAGACCCTTGTGGAGAAGTCTCGTGGAGTTGGGTTCTCCGGTGTTTTTCATGTTTTTTCGGTGCAGAAACCACAATCACAACACGCCGCCATTCGATCCGCGACCCCCTCCTCCTCCTCCGCACTCCCCTGTGTCATTCATCCATCCATCCATCTCTCTCTTCTCACCCCTCTCTCCATCCGTAGTGGGACCACTTCTTCACTTGTCAACATTTCCACCTTTTTCCTTTCTCCTCGCGTTTTTCCTCATTTTATTCGATTTTTGTTTAGGTTGTTTGCGTTTTTTGTTTGTTCGTACCCCCCTCCTTACCCCCCCCCTTCCAAAGTGGTGAAATTTTTTTTTAAAGAAAGAAATGATAAGACCCACCTCCCCCTCTCCCAAAGAAATATGTATTTTTCTCCCAAATGACAACATCCATCTGGGATCTGATGGATAAAGCTTTGGGTGCTCTTTGTTTTGTGTGTGTGTGTGTGTGTGTGTGTTGGTGTTGCCTGTTAGTATAGACCTATTATATCATTTTTAAAAACAACAAAATCAAAGCTTAAAAAATGAAATCAGTGAGTGGTGTTCTGCCGGTTTGCATTGTTGTTTGTTTGTTGTTGTTTGTTGTTGTTTCTCCTGATTTTTTTACAAAAACAAAATGCTGTAGTGGTGTGGTGCTCTGGCTCTCTGTGTGTAACTCTCTCCTCTCCCCTGTTTTTTCTTTCCCCCTTTTAGAACAACCCATCTCCATGCCTGTTAGCTCATCGTTTGCCTAGCATGTCTCCGTGGCGTCCAAAAAAACAAAAACTTTTAAAACGAAAACAAACAAAAAAAATCCCCACCAAAAAAAACAAAGTGTCATCGTCGTCCTTCCTCCCCCGTCATTGTTTTTTCTGATGTCTTTTCCGAGCTCACCTGATCATAACCTGGTTCTCCTCCTCCTCCTTCGCCTCCTACTGACTTTTTGAACGTTGAACTTTTTGGGATTTTCTTTTTTTTGAGTTTTTTTTTTTTTTTCTGTTGTTTTCTTTTTTTTCTGTTGTTTTCTTGTTTTCTTTGCATGTGACCTCGTTTAGATCTGTGTTCCGGGAGGGTTTCAGGGAGGGGAGGGAGGCGACAAACAAGGGAGCGGCGGGTGAGAAAAATGAATCAATGTGAAAAAGATACAAAGCTGCATTCGTATGAAAAACACAGAAAAGACTGAGATTTTTATGGAAAAACAAATGTTCTTTTTGGAGAAAAAAAACAACAACCTGTGGCAAAGTGATTTCCATACACTATGTGTTCCTGCAACTTTTTTTGTTTCTTCTTCTTTCTGTCAGTTTTTCTTTTCTTTTCTTCTTCATTTAAAGTAAACTTGAAAGTTCACGACAGGAACTGGCGCGTCCATCTTGCTTCTGGCACCGACGGAAAAGACCCCGAGCGCGCCGGCCCAGAAGCAGTCCGCGCCAGTTTCCTCTGAAAAATAAGACTACTTCCAAACAGTTTTGAATAAAAACTGTCTGATCAATATTAGACTCTCTCAGAGCTCTCCAATGGTTTTTACATTTTTCAGGCAGTGTAAAGTTTTTTGATAAGGCCATTTTAAGTGGCTCTGTTTCTCATTCAAAGTCTATATATAGAACCACTTTTTTCTAGAGTAGTTTAAAGGTAAAAAATAAAAAAAGACATTTGCCCTGTTTGGGTGGGAGAAATGCTACCTACTTGTGTCACCTTTTGCTGAACTGACTCACAGATAGACAATCCGTGGTTTAAATGCACATGATGAAATGACCTATATTTTCTACTGTTTAAATGTATAGAGGAAAAAAAAACAATACTAAGATACCTGTAAACCTGCGTTAACGTCGGTGCTTCTCGTGAGTTTAGTTGTGGTTTCATCACAAGTCTAACGGTCTTAAATGTCTCGTGTTTTTCAAGAGAAGACTAAAAAATCAGTTTACTTGAACAATAGACAAAGCCTTTCATATTACTATGACAGTTACTTTGTTGTTTCTTTTCTTTTTGTTTCTTCTTTTTGGGGTTTTTTTAAGGAGTGTCCCTATTTGCTAAATTTCTTGTTGGTTAATTAGCTATATAAAATTCCTAAAAATATATATAAATATAAATATATCTATATATATATATATATAATGTCAGCTTGTGAAGCATCAATGTCATTATTATTTTATTTCTCTCGTGGGAAACAAATATTTAGATGTGTTTTGTTGTTCGGCAAAATGTCTTATAAAGAAAAAAAGACAAGATCAGTGGAGTTCAGTGCCAAACTCTGAAGGTACTTCCTGCCTAGCGTCAGTGTACTTCTTGTGAAATTATTTGATAACATGGGTATTTTATTATAAGTGTTTTGTATGGATCCCTCATATTTAAAAATATAGATTTAAAAAAAGAGTTTGTTAACTTGCTATTCTGTGGTCTTGTTGCCTGAAAATGTCATGTTTGCTTTTTTTTCTTTGTAAAGATGTAAAAAAAAAAAAAGAGAAAGGAAAAAAAAAGTGCCCATGTGTCATATATATATATATATATATATCTATATACACGCACACACCACACACACACACATTCTCGTGCAGACCTCACAGTTTACTTTCTTGTTGTGCATGAGAGCCCCTGAGTGTGAACGCCTCCACAGCGACCGTCTACCCCCCCCCAGCGTGCACACACACACTTTAAAAGAAACAAAAAGCGGGACTCGCGCACTGATATTTTTAGCCATTTGTACAGCCGTTTTATTCATCAAAGCCTTACCACGAATCTTTGCACTCCTGTTCTCTCTCTATTAGTATCTCGCGCGCACAGACATCAGGCTTCAGTGTGTTCGTCGTTTTGATTGTCTTCTCGCACGCTGTCCCGCTCCTCGGCGAGGTGAGAGTCATACGCCAAAGCCTTATTTCTCAGCATCCTCTTATCGTTTTTTTTTGGGGGGTTTTTTCCGAAAACATGTCTGAGTCGTAGCCGGCGGCCATGTTTTTTTCTTTTTTGGTCTCGGGCGGCGAGGATCGTTACTTTTGTGTCCTCGCGATCACCTCGGACGAGCTTCGCTTCTCATGATGTAAGCACAGGGCAAGAACCACAAACGGGCCTCGATCTCTGGAGGACCAAGAACAAAGAAAAGCACACGCCGCCGTCGGGACGGTTTTCACTCGTTTCTTTTATTTCTCAACTCACTCTTTGACGTTTTTATTTTTGACTTCTCCATACTTCTCCAGTCTTTGTGGTGTAGTGGGCCAAAATCATGTTTAGATGCCAAAGTGTGTTATTGACATTCTCATAGTCGAGCCGTTTACATGGCACAGTGTTGTCAAGTCTATTCAACTGCCCCCCCCCTCCCTGAAAGCCTAGTTTACGGTCTGCAAAAAAAATACAAAAAAGGCAGCATTATTTTCTACAGAAGCTCACCAGTCGCCTTAACCAGGGAGCGTTGTACCAGTATTATAAAGAGTAGAAGATGTTGTCAGTCAGTGATGTGTGCCAAGTCCGGGTTCACGTTCGTGTGCCGTTAACCTCCCACGTGTCAAAGTCTGGGGGGGTTTTGACGCTCTTCCGCCATTTTTCCGTCGGATCGGACTGATCAGAAAGGCCGAAAAACTGCCGTTTTTTTTTTTTTGAAGGATGTCGCTCTCCGTCTGGTTGTTGTCTCCGAGGCTAACCAGTGATTATTACAAACGGGGAGAGACGTCTTATTGGAATAGCGCCGGGGGAAATAAAAAAAAGCACTTGTGGGTTTTGGAGAGGAAGGGGGTCACGTCCGCTGGTCCACACGGGGCTGGAAAAAAAACAACAGCCGAGATGAAGGCGATGCGGCTTTCACCCAAAAATACCAAACTTTATGCGATCTCATGGAGGGAGGCCAGCAGACTTTTTCTTTTCTAAATGCAGTACACAACATGAGCCACAGAACAGCCATAACTACCTGTATGAAAGCAGAGTCTACGGACCAGTAAGAACCCGCTGCATCGCATCGTCACCTCGCACAACTCGCGTTGACCTTTTTTAATCGTTTTGCGCGCGGAGGCTTCGTGTAATCTGTGCTGTCGGCACGCTACTTCACGCGGCTGACTGTGTCCCCCCCCCCCCAAAAACAAAACCACGTTGCCAAATCTCTCACAGCCTGACGTGAAGCATCTTGTCTTTGTTTCAATGTTTTCGAAGCACAAGCGGGTCGTAGAAACGTTGGTCCCTGTGGAGCGGCTCGCCTCGGGGGCTGTCGTCGCCGATGCTCGTTGTAATCTCTATCTCGTCACTTGTTCACTTCTCTGTTCTCCTTCTTTCTCAATTATCTTAAGTGCTATTTATCAAACAATGAAATCTGAAAGGAAAAAAAAAATGACTTGTCGTTTCTTTGCATTATGGCTTATGTCGAGTTTTTTGAGGCAAAAAAATGTTTTGTGTGTTTTCTCTCTTTCCGTGCCGTAAAAAAAAAAAGGAAAAAAAAGAGCTTGTCTGTAGAAATTATCCAAATTCTTTTGTTTGTTTTTTTGTTTCGTTTAATTCTCAAGAAGAAAAAAAAAAGTTTTTCAGTAGTTTCCAAGTTCTTGTCTTGAGAGAAGCCAAAGTCGATGCATCTCAGTGGATCCTGTAAAAGTGTGATGTATGTTTGTTTGACAACACTTCGAAATCTGTCGCTGGATGGGATTTAAAAAGTACAAAAAAATGCAGGCTTTCCTATTTCTACAACTGATTGTACTTATGCATTTTGTACCAGTGGGATTTTTTATACTGGAGATTAAAGGATACAACAAAAAACAAAAAAATCTTAGAAAAAGCTCTGTGTGGCCTGGTGGTGTGGCCCGAGCCTGACTGGTCCCCGAGTATGATTTCTAGCTGGCATCAAGGAAGTTGGCTTTTGATATAAGATTTCCTCGAAGATCTTTGGCTTTATTTCTTTCACTTCTTTTTCCTCACGTGAGTGTTGTTCTTTCTTTCTGCCTTCGTTCTCTTTCTTTCTTTTCTTTCTTTCCCCCCCCGAAAAAACAGAGGGTCGGTGAGTGTCAGATCTTTTCCTTTTTTGCTTTTTAAATAGTTCTAGCAAGTTTGTCTATACAAAAGCGGTAAGTTTCATTTGACTTCTGTATTGTGCCGTCTACACGATAAGACAATTATAGAAAAAGAAGGAATAGAAATATTTAGTCACCTTCAGTGGATTAATGTCTTAGTTTAATAAAGAGATCAACTAATTAGAACCTTTTTGCTTTTAGCTGTTTAGATTTCTCCGGTTTCTCTGTCCTTCTCTGTGAACTAACTGTGTAGCTGAAGCAGTCAGAATTATTTTTGTAAACGTATGTTCTTGTGTGATGCAGTTTTTTGCTTCTGTCTCCTATATTAAACCATTTTTCCTAATACTTGTCTCTCTCTGTGTTGTTATGTTCCAGTCTGACGTTGTACTGTTTCACAACCTCTCCCTGCCATTCTCTCCTTTCCCCTCTTCTCTTCCTTTCATAAGTCTCTCTCTCATTTCCATCTTTCCCTCCCCACGTGTTCACGTTTGTTTTTTTGTTGGTTTATTTGACCCCATAGTAAAGTTGACTCCACCCCGAGTGTCAACTCACTATGCTGTTCTCACGCAAACACAGTAACTATGCATCGAAGTGTTTGTATGTATATTACTGTGGAGCCCAAGTCGCCGCGTGACAGTTCCAGAAATAAGTCGTCACCCAAAAACAAATAAGGCCGAACATGCTGGGAGCCAAAGATTGACCAGGAGAGAGACGCATTCGCTGTCTTAGCTTAAAGGAAAAGTTCGCCATTATGGGAAATACGCTTCGTCACATTCTTACGAATATTTTGATCCGTGCCATCGACTCGTGTCTTATCCAGCAGGCGATTTGAGGCAGAATATGTCGTTAATTTTTATCTGACTCAGATATGTGCAAGTTAGCATCTCCGGCCCCGAACATTACTCTGAAATGCCTGCAGCCTAAAGGCCTTTACGAACCGCATGTCGATGTATCGTTGTTTGTGTCATGAGCGACATTCATCATTTATTTGTCACGTGACTTGCGTACTTCAGTAACGGCACTTTCGCAGTTATTTTAACCCAAAAGACAATCTTTTCATAATCCTAACTGAGTCGTTTTGTTGCCTAAATCGAACTAAGTTGTTTCCTGTAAAGGCGGGAGTTTATTTTGAAAAGACCGTATTAATATAACGACGGAAAATTGGCACCTGTTGCAGGACTTTCGTCGGAAGATGCACGAAAAATGAGGAGTAACCTTTCGTAAGATCTCATAGAAACTGTTGTGTGAGGATACGTTGACCAGATTTACTCCTTCTGCTCTGACCCTTCACAATAAAAGCCCTTGAGATATACACTGTGTAACTTATCCAGAGGGAAATCAAATTTGCCGAAAAAGCTCAATAAAATGGCTTACAGTAGCTTAGGCTGTACATCTCACGCCGTGTGTGAAGGCTTGCTGCTTGTTGATGGATCCGTGGTGCTGGAGTAGCAGTTTATACTGCAGCAGAGGGGTTATATCAAGATGGATGGCTCAGTAGGCTTGTTATTGGTCAACGGTTTATCAGAGTTTAACTCAAAGCGGAACATTTGTGTAAAGCCACCAATCGTTGTTACTTTTAGCTCGCGGTTTCCCCCCCGTTTCAAGTCGTTATGCTAAGCTAAGCTAACCGACTGCTGATATTAGCTTCACATTTACCGCACAAACATGAGTGGCGTCAATCGAACTCTCTGCAACAAGCGAATATTTACCAAAATGTCAAATGTATCCTTCCAGTGCAGCATTTCTTGTCATTCTGTCTTTACATTATTTACAAAGTCTCTTTTCTCTCTTTAACACAGCTGAGAATTCAAAAACGATATCTTGTTGAATTTTCTCTCCCAGCTGTTGAAGTAGAAGCTCAGCTCATACTGGAATTGGCCGATGCTTTCAGTAAGAGGGCCGGTCCTGATCAGGGAGACACTTCCTGTCTTTTTGCCCCCCCCCCCCTCAGGATCGCCCGCCTTGCCTTATCTTTATGACTTCACTCTACAAACATCCACGTTGCTCTACATGATGTGCTCTCTGGCACATGAGGGCATCTTTCTCCTTTCAGCGCTGCACCGGTCCACCGAGTCCGTTATTAAATATTGATTGTGAGGTTCAGGCGAGGCATACAATAAACTGCCCTCGTGTCCGTGGGTAGATAATATTACTGCTCTATTATTGCCGACGTGTGGTTTGTGATCGTAAAGGGAATGTGTGAGGCTATATGTGTTGACGCGCACACACACACACACACACACACACACACACACACACACACACACACTGGCCTTCAGCGATTCGGGCGGTTCTGTCTGAAGGTGACCACATCGCTGTGAGACTCGAGGTAAGGGCCACACATTCAGACGCTCCGGATAAACAGATCTGACGCGTGTGGATGTTTGAAGGTTGACGTTGCCAATGGCAGCATTCAGGTTCTTTCAAGTTGGAACTTTTGTTTTTGTTTTTAAAGTCCAGAAGGATTCAAGGATGCAGCAACGTTATTATTCTCCTCGGAGTCGGAAGAAGAAGCCGTTCTGTTTAGACGAATGCCAAACGATTTGATTCATGTGAAGGAAGCAAATATATTCAGTCCTGATACTATTACCTGAATGATAACCAGCTTTTCTTTTTTTTAAATGCAATCGCATGATATTGGTAACTATGTACCCTTGACAGGCGCCACAAAGTTGTTCTTTTGCTATTTTTCCGATTTTGTTTTGAGTTTTAAAACAAGCTTTGAAGCCTCTCGGCTGCGTCGATTGAATAACACATGAATAAATCCCACAATCAGACTATTTATAGGGAGTATTGACAGCTGCGACACCGGATCAACAGACCGCACACAAAGGCACTGTTTGCAGATGAAAATAGAGAAGAATGGTGATGAGCAGATGAATGCATCATGCAGTTGATCAGCAGCCTGTTTGATACCCTGTCAATGGTTTTTTTGAAGATACAGGAAGCTCTTAAATCACCAAACCACACGGCTTCACGCCTTCACGAGAGGTAGAAACAAGACGAGCCGCAGGGGCTTGAGTACAAACGGTCTGAAATCCGTCACATTCCCGACGGACACGTGGAAGCCTCGTTCCCGCGAGGAAGTCGGCGGGCGGCTCCGCGCTGTGGGAGCGGGACGGAGAGGGAGGACGAGAGGAAGCGTTTGATTTGAGCTGATGAAGATGAACTGATGAAGCTCCAGATCGGCCCTGATGGAGTCACCTCAGAGAGGGGTCAAGGGTCACAACAACATCGGGGTCCTTTACATTTCTGCTGCGTTCCTTTGAAAAACTGAAGTGACTCATTCCTCTTTGTTGCACCAAATATTCACCGGCTTGTTTTGCTTATGTGCTGCTTGAGCTTGTTGGCGGTACGCGGAGGAGAACTGCAGAAACAGGAACCGAATGGACTCAATGCGAGCGGCTCAGCGCTGCCACGGTTACTCGATGCGATGCTGCCATCTGGTGCTGACGGAGGAGAAGGTTCGGACCAGAAGCCACGCTGGAGCAGATGCTCTGCTGATGTTCTGTGTGAAAGAGGACGATGCCTCTCTGTTTGTGTTGTTGTTTAAAAGCAAACTCTTTGATGAGATCAGCTGTACAGCTCGCCCTTCATTAGGCCTGTTATTCCACATTGATGTCCGGGCGTGCCGGATCTCAGATCAGTCTTTTGTGTGTGTGTGTGTGTGTGTGTGTGTGTGTGTGTGTGTGTGTGTGTGTGTGTGTGTGTGTGTGTGTGTGTGTGTGTGTGTGTGTGTGTGTGTGTGTGTGTGTGTGTGTGTGTGTGTGTGTGTGTGTGTTCTGTGCTCATGCCAACGCCCTTTAGACTTTCAAAGTGACATTTCATTCCGGTGCACCGGGACAGTTCAGTCACTTCCTGTTGCACCTGCAGTTTATTCTTTCTTTCATGCAACTTCTTTCATATCAGGCGTTTGATGAGTGTGACTGGGAGGGGACAGATACCTGCTGCCAGGGACAGATACCTGCTGCCAGGGACAGATACCTGCTACCAGGGACAGATACCTGCTGCCAGGGACAGATACCTGCTACCAGGGACAGATACCTGCTACCAGGGACAGATACCTGCTGCCAGGGACAGATACCTGCTGCCAGGGACAGATACCTGCTGCCAGGGACAGATACCTGTGGCTGTTCTCACCCGGGTGCAAATCGAACCTCTTTGAAAATGTGTACCTCGTGTTCCGAGTGCATGAAGACATTGAAAGCGTAAGGCTGTGCTTTAGCCTACCACCAAACAACAGCAGCATGTGGGAACGGGCCCCACTGATTTCCTCGACGGCCAAGAACTGCAAACTCTGCACAAACCCTCCCATGTTGCACAAGTGCTGACATTATCACACACGCATAATTTCTTCTTCTCTATGATATTAAATCTGAGTGTACTTGCACATAAAAAGGCGTCCTTATCGCGGACAGATGTGGAAACACTTGTGCTGATGAACATTTGGCAATCATTATAGCAACTGCATACCTCCGCATAGTGCTTCTTTTACACCTACCACACAGGTGACATTAACCAGAAAGTATGTCAACCACTTCATGAAACTTTCGAGCCTTGTTCACACACCCCTCTATCCACTACATCGTCAGTAAAGTGGCCTTCGTCATGGCTGACTTGTAACGCACTTCCTCATCACCTTCCTCTTTGTGTGTTTCCTCTAAATGCCACCACAGCGAGCAGCAGCTCTGAGCACTTGTAGGTGGAACTGATGTAGAATTTTCTGCAGACGGCGGCGCCGCAATCACCGGCTTAATAGACCGTGAAATCAACACTCGCAGCGGGGCGAAGCCACGAGTCGTGTCCCCTCTCATTGCCCCCTTAACACGGTCACGTGACACATTAGGCTGACAAAATGGGCCGTAACGCGCGGCTCTAACGAGGTAAGTGGTGCCCAGCACTGGACTATAAAGCGCATTACATCACCGTCACCTGATTGGCTGCAGGATGTGATGCCGCTGAGCGGTAAACACGCCGAGGCCTATTGACTTAAATTCAAATTGGTCGCTAGCTGTTCCTCAGATTTACCTTCTAATTCGCGGGAACGTGAGTCCTCGACAGCTGACGGACACGTTCAATAAGCCAACGCAACGCGCAGCAAATGAAGGAATCAATCGGCGACTCGTTGAGTCTGACGCTGTCGGAGAGAGTCGATACTCAGTCGTTAGAGAATGCACCTTTGTTGCAAAGCCCAACTTACTTCAATGTATCCGCTTGTTTCAGAGGTCCATTCGTCGCCCTTTGTTCTCTGTATTTCTACACAACAAAGATTTTGAATCTTTGAGGGGTTTTCGGGCCAGAAACGCATCATTTGTTCGCAGTAGCTGTGTTTGCATCCAGAGGGAAACTTGCTTAAAACTGCCACAGAATACATGCAGTACATGAATACTTCATAGATACAAGAATACAATTCTGCTGAGTGAGTTTGTATCGAGCATTCGGACAAAGTGAGACAAAATACTGCCATTTTCTGCTATTCTGCTCATCGACAGTAGGCGGCGGTCACGCGCAAAGAAACGCCGTCGGAAGGAAGAAGAAGAAAAGGAAGGAAGAAGAAGATGTGGTTCAAAGTGTTTTTTAAAAATCAGCTTTGCAAATCTTTTATACGTGTCCGGCCTCAAGGATTCAGGATGCATTTCGGTGAGTTACTACGTTTACTTGCACCAAATAATCCGGTTTGTTGCCCTTATTCCGAAAAAAGACAATATTCCTAATAAGCTGTTTACGTGGGTAATGAAAATGAACGTTCCACTAATGTTCCTGTTTACGTGACGCGGTGCTTTCTCTGGGTTTTCAACGTTTTTACACCGTGTGAACACAGCCTCCCTCTTTCATTCCTTCAACCAGCTTCTTCAAAAGGTCGGCGTTGTGATATTTGTGCACGTCCAGAGAAAGCTGTTGATATCAAAGTCTTCATAATGTTTAAACGTAGGTGTGTTTCTCCTTCCGAGCAGAACTGTGGGCTTTTCTTTTGGGCATCGCTGCTTCATGTGTTAAAGCTGCATTCTCTCTAGTGACCACCAGGGGGCGACTCCTCTGGTTGTATAGAAGTCTATGAGAAAATGACTCTACTTCTCTCTTGATTTATTACCTCAGTAAACATTGTGAACATGAGTTTATGTCTCAATCTCTAGTTTCAAGTCTTCTTCAATACAGCATGATGTTCATTTAGTACATTATGGTCCATTTAGAGTCACACAGACCATAAAGCAGGGGATGCTTTAGGGCGGGGCTACACGGTGATTGACAGGTCTCTACCAGAGCATAATATCTTCATTTCATCTTCAATGCTCCATTTGGAATAAAGCCTGATTCAGAATATCAAAACAGAATGTGATGTTTACATGAGCTATGTAATAGTGCAATATTTGGTGCAATGTAGTCACTGAATTCACGACTTTTGTTGACAAGGAAACTCCACGGGACACTTTAAAGTGCCTTCGATAGAACAAGAGCTGCATTAAAGCACAAAGGCTCCACGTTCAGCTGACCCCGTCCTCTTCTATCTGCCGCTGGTGCATTTTGAAGGCATCAGGTTCAGTCCCAGCCAGCCAGTGAGCGCTCTGCAGTCAATAAAGTGGTCTGCCAGGGGGGCTTCCACGGCTCCGCTCTATAAACAGTATGCTCTCCAACGTAAACAGTGCAGCCCTACACCCGGCCCTCATGATGCACTCTGGCTGTGTGTTCAAGGCTCCTCCAGGGCCGCTGGAACAGAAGTGAAACACAACACGGCAGACTGAGCCCGGCTCCGCTGAGCTGAGCTCAGTCAAACACGGCGCTCTGCAGCTCCGTGCTGGAGGGGAGAGCTCAGAGGCAGATCCAAGACTCCTCACGACCTTTTATTACGGAAGTCTTCAATCCCAACTCCTCTTTCCTTTCCTTTCACCTTCTCTTTCATGCAAGAAAACATGCAGGTTATGGAAAGTCAAGACTTTTTCAGAACTTTTGATTTGTGTTTAAGTTGCATGAAATCAAGTTTTCTGCCTCTTGTTTACGGTCTTTTCCTGTCACGTCTAAAAAAACTAATTTATAAGGTTTACGTTTTTTTTAAAGAGAAAATCAAATGCAAACAAAAGCCCAGTCGTGATCATAGCACCTCTCCTTTCCTTATTTCCTTTCCTACACCTTCCCCTTTATGCAGTAAACATGCAGGTTATGGAAATTCATATTGTAGACTTTTTCTGAACTTTTAACAGAAATCTGCAGCTGGTGGTCGTCCTGCCTTTCCTCCCGTTCACTCCCACTCTTCCTCCCGTTCACTCCCACTGTTCCTCCCGTTCACTCCCACTGTTCCTCGTGTTCACTCCCACTGTTCCTCATGTTCACTCCCACTGTTCCTCCCGTTCACTCCCACTCTTCCTCCCGTTCACTCCCACTGTTCCTCCCGTTCACTCCCACTGTTCCTCGTGTTCACTCCCACTGTTCCTCATGTTCACTCCCACTGTTCCTCATGTTCACTCCCACTCTTCCTCCCGTTCACTCCCACTCTTCCTCCCGTTCACTCCCACTGTTCCTCATGTTCACTCCCACTGTTCCTCATGTTCACTCCCACTGTTCCTCATGTTCACTCCCACTCTTCCTCCCGTTCACTCCCACTGTTCCTCGTGTTCACTCCCACTGTTCCTCATGTTCACTCCCACTCTTCCTCCCATTTACTCCCACTGTTCCTCATGTTCACTCCCACTGTTCCTCATGTTCACTCCCACTCTTCCTCCCATTTACTCCCACTGTTCCTCATGTTCACTCCCACTGTTCCTCCCGTTCACTCCCACTGTTCCTCCCGTTCACTCCCACTGTTCCTCGTGTTCACTCCCACTGTTCCTCATGTTCACTCCCACTGTTCCTCCCGTTCACTCCCACTCTTCCTCCCGTTCACTCCCACTGTTCCTCCCGTTCACTCCCACTGTTCCTCGTGTTCACTCCCACTGTTCCTCATGTTCACTCCCACTGTTCCTCATGTTCACTCCCACTCTTCCTCCCGTTCACTCCCACTCTTCCTCCCGTTCACTCCCACTGTTCCTCATGTTCACTCCCACTGTTCCTCATGTTCACTCCCACTGTTCCTCATGTTCACTCCCACTCTTCCTCCCGTTCACTCCCACTGTTCCTCGTGTTCACTCCCACTGTTCCTCATGTTCACTCCCACTCTTCCTCCCATTTACTCCCACTGTTCCTCATGTTCACTCCCACTGTTCCTCATGTTCACTCCCACTGTTCCTCATGTTCACTCCCACTGTTCCTCATGTTCACTCCCACTGTTCCTCATGTTCACTCCCACTCTTCCTCCCGTTCACTCCCACTGTTCCTCCCGTTCACTCCCACTGTTCCTCATGTTCACTCCCACTGTTCCTCATGTTCACTCCCACTGTTCCTCGTGTTCACTCCCACTGTTCCTCATGTTCACTCCCACTGTTCCTCATGTTCACTCCCACTGTTCCTCATGTTCACTCCCACTGTTCCTCATGTTCACTCCCACTCTTCCTCCCGTTCACTCCCACTGTTCCTCCCGTTCACTCCCACTGTTCCTCATGTTCACTCCCACTGTTCCTCATGTTCACTCCCACTGTTCCTCCCGTTCACTCCCACTGTTCCTCATGTTCACTCCCACTGTTCCTCATGTTCACTCCCACTGTTCCTCATGTTCACTCCCACTGTTCCTCATGTTCACTCCCACTGTTCCTCATGTTCACTCCCACTGTTCCTCCCGTTCACTCCCACTGTTCCTCCCGTTCACTCCCACTCTTCCTCCCATTCACTCCCACTGTTCCTCCCGTTCACTCCCACTGTTCCTCATGTTCACTCCCACTCTTCCTCCCGTTCACTCCCACTCTTCCTCATGTTCACACATGTCTGCTGCCTTATTTATATATTTTAATCACGGAAGACTGGAGAATATATTCATAACTTTCCGGCCTCAGACGTGACTTTTCATGACTTTAATTGGTATCATAGTGAGTTAAGTGAGTTAATAAGCAACTTCTCCCCTTTCAGCCGTGTTCTGACAGCTTGTTTACGTCTCTAATGATTCATTTATTAGTTTGTTTTGTGTGGATTTCACGGTATAATTTCGTAAATCCATTTTGACATGATGCTTGAATTGGATTATTTTGTTTAAAAGTCAAATTGAACAATTTGATTGCTGGAAATGATGTGTTTTACCATATTTAGTACATTAACTCAAGTACTATTACAAGTATTTATATGTGTATATAATCAACAAATACATTATGATGTATTAGTATAATAATACCTTTATTGCTCACCAGGGGTATAAAAGTAAATCAGTACTTTTATTTACTTGTATCTTCCTACCTATATTAAGATACTTTCTGGTTAAATAAAGTATAAATAAAAATAAGTAAAATCAAATTTCACAAACGAATAGATATATTCAAATAAAACCACACATTTACGAACAGCAGTATTAAAGTGATGTCATTATAATCCAGTGATATGATGTATGACTCTGAGATAAAAGCAAACTGAGTACTTTTTCTGTATTTGTATACTTTTATATCAAGAGTATTGTCTGCTTAAAGCTATTTATCAGGATCTACTTTTCTTATTTATTGTTGGCCAAAAAAAACATCATAATACAGAACAGTGTGTCGGGTGTGTGAGGAATGTCGCAGGCTGGACTGAGCTGCAGCATCATCATCATCCACCCGGTGAGGTCAGATCAGCCCGGCGGGCGGCGCATGCATTGCTACCTGGCTTCTCCCTCCCTCAGACACACACACACACACACGTACACACACACGGAGAGAGTTTGAGAAGTGCTCTGGACTTCCTGGTACGGGACCATGGACGTTTCGTGCTCCACTTTATCCGGGGAACTACCTGCAGCGATGTGATCGAGCAGACAGCGGACCCGTTCGAGTCGAGGGCAAAGGTGAGTCTCCGGGTTGTTGTTGGATAATATTTTTAAATGCATCTGTCAGAGGGAACGGTAGCGTTTACTGCGGTGCAGCTGAATGACGGTAGCTCCTCGTTTATCGGCAGCAAAGTGAAACGGAACGTGGCGTCCCGCTGGGTTTTTTGCGGGGGGGGACTTTCTTGTGCGTCTTTTTTATTTTTTTATTATTCGCGTTGTTTCACGTTTGCGAAAAGACGATACGCGGTGTTTTTATTATTGTAAACTTTGTTCTTATTTGTATTCACCGAGGCCTACCTAGCCAAACCCACCGCTGCTAAGCTAGCAGAGTACAACAAGAACGCTTCCGGTATCGTCCTACAAAATAAAAGTTTCTGTTTACAAGCAAACTAGTGAAGGTTTTGGGGCTGAATATAACTTAGAATCGCGGGTGTAAAGCATGCAATATACTTTTATATTTACAACAAATGTAAATAAATTCATCCTCAAAAATATGCTCTATTCATGGCCTTTACTTTTGTTTTCTTCCCTCTTCTTATTATCATTAATATTGGTAGTTGTACCAGTATTATTGGCAGCAAAAGTGTTAGAATTATGGTAATTTTTTGAATTAGTATTTCACATGCAAATATTTTCAGCTCAAAGTAGAGGGAAGGAAAGAGATATGATCTTAAAACATAATTTAAAAAATAAAATAATTAAAATAACCCTCTTTTAAAATGTAAGCTTTAGAATATTTAAATAGACATGTTAACGCTGATGCCTTAATATATACAGTAAAACTCGTGATTTTATTTTTAACAATTGTCTCGCTTGTATGAATGTCTAAAGTGCCTCTCCAGTCTTTTATTTTGAATGTGAAGTCGCGTTAGTTCCGGTTATGTTTCGCCTGAATGTTTACAACTTAACATGGCCGAAACCCCCGAGGTAGCCTCCCGCAACGGCGTCAATGCGGCCCGAGCACCAATCACGGCCTCCCATTGGCTGTAGCCACGAGCTCCGAGGCTCCCGATTGGCTGCCACCGCCTGTCACTCACTTTGAGGAGCTCCGGAGCCGCTGCGGCTGAATTTGTTGCGTTAAAATGAACCGAGGAGCTCGAGTTTGTTTGTAAAACCCGAAAATATGTAGATGTAAACAAGGTCGCGTGGTTGCCGGTTGGTTCAGTGTTCGTGTTTCGGAAAGTTGAGCTCTGTATGTTATTTCCTTCCTCACGTGAGAGTTACCTTTTGGAGCAAGGTGCGTTAAATTGTACAGATCTGAAAGAAAAACCGGATATAAGGCTAACTCATTTCAAAATAAAAGCGTTGAAAAACAAGTTTTAGGTATAAAAGTGATGTATAAAAGCCATAGAATGAATGTAACCACCATATTATTTTATCAGTGTACGAAGTGAAAACATATTTATGAAAGAGTACAAAAATACTTTGTAAATATATGTGAAACAGCATGTAGAGCTCATCTACACAATACAGCTGCAATGCCCTGATTAGAGTGTCTTAAGGCTTAAAAACAGTGCAGGTCTGACCATTTCTAAATAGCCATTACACCAATGGACTGTTGTGGGAAAAAAACATCCAAGTAAGTCACTTTATTATATGAATATAGGCCTCCCTAAGGAAAATTGCGATTTTATTTTGAAAATGATGGAAGGAAATCGTATATTTTAATCTTGCAGACTTCACAATGGTGTGTCTTTCAATCCTTCCTGTCCCGCTTCAGGATAATGCGGCTTAACGCAGTCTGGGGCTTTATAGTTTGAAAACACAAGGCGTGTGTAGTAGTATGTGGTATTTAGCATGTACCACTGTGGCTGAAATGTAGTTTTAAAGACACTAAACATTGATATATGTAATCCACCTGCAGGACTAGAGTGTTGGATTAAGTGGAGGATGATATTTCACCTCCAGTATCCATCAAAACAACCAAAAAACTGGAATGAAATCAAGTTTTATCAATACAAATCAGGTTGTTTTTTATCTCCTGCAGGCTCCCGTCCCTCATATCATTGATCACATTTCTTATTCTAAATGTTCTAAAGTCTGAGTTACGGTTGTTTTTTCTGGTGTTGATGAAATGAGCAGCATGTCAGGATGTGTCATGGTCAGACTATTTGACGACAGCTAAATTAATTGGATTTTGAAGCATCTCTGGAACACCCAAAAACCATAATGTACATTTACAATGCAAACGTTTATTGTTTCCGTGCAGATTTTGTAGAAGCAAATATCGTGAAATCTGATTTGTTTCCAGGTCTTTGCTCTCCAAGAGTTGGTGGCATGAAGTGACCTCACTTATGTACCAGCGAGATAAAAGCTCAGCGCTGCAGCGTTTTTAAGGTTAAAGATGTGACGGGACTTCATGCCACGCCGTGGTGAACACTTGCCCTTTGAAACACTCAACCTCCCGCTGGCCTTCTATTCACTGCGTGGCCTTCTTTTAGAGACCCGGTGAATGTGAGGCACAGCTGCACCCTCCTAATAAGAGTTATTTCTTCACATGATGTCGTTTTTTGTCACTGTCGGTCTGTAATGCAGCATTTAGACATCACGGGATGCATTCACTGACATATCGTGTGTCTACAGCTGCAACTAACCATCGTTTTTACTCACTTATTGAGCTTTAAATCCTGTTCTTGCTCTCCTGCCCCTTGCGTACAGTAAATGCAGTATTGGATATGTGCACATGGCTGCTTCTATGTATTAATGCAAAGAAAGAATATAAAATGTCTGGCGGTTCCCCGGCGCTGACTTGTGAGCTGCTGTTGGATCCGAGGCGCAGTGACGGAGAGGAAATGGAAAAAGCCCCGCAGTCGTCGGGGTCAACAACCACAAATGAGTTCATCTCCTTCTTCTGCTCCCTTTCTATCTCCGTTACAGAGCCTCTCCAGAAACAATTGAGTGAGTGTGTGTGTGTGTGTGTTGGTGTTGAAAAGACAGTTTATTTGTGAGGCTGGTGCAGGTTTTGTCTGACTGAATGTCTGTAACAGCAACAAAAGAGACTTAACTGGGTTTTCTCTCTTGTCTCTCGCAGCTTTATAAGCTTTTATCTGTTTTCACCATTTTGTACCTTAAATGTGAGTCCTCTGAGGCCTGCAGCCCCCGAAAAAGAGAGAAAATGTCTCTTTAAGACTTTAGCGTCACTATTTAGGACGCAGATTAGAATCAGTACCAGAAACAGGAAGACTGGAAACAGCTAACGCAGCACCTAAAGGTTGACTGATTAACATCTGAATTGTTTAATCTGGGCAGAAACTGTGGCAAAGCAACAGGTTGTGAGTTAGAGGTGCTGCTAGGTGTTTTTAAAATAAACAGAAGTGACCATATCTGGACTGAGGAGTGATGTAGAGACCTGTCAATCACTGTGTAGGCCCGCCCTAAAGCATCCTCTGCTTTATGGTCTGTGTGACTCTAAATGGACCATAATGTACTAAATGAACATCATGCTGTATTGAAGAAGACTTGAAACTAGAGATTGAGACATAAACTCATGTTTACAATGTTTACTGAGGGAATAAATCAAGAGAGAAGTAGAGTCATTTTCTATAGACTTCTATACAACCAGAGGAGTCGCCCCCTGGTGGACACGAGAGAGAATGCAGCGTTAAGACGTGAAGCATCGGCTTCACTCGGCAGGATTGGAGGTTGCCACCTGGTGAGAACACACACGGTGATTAACTGCAAGTAAAATCATATAAATAGTTTGTTTTCTCGATCTGGGCGCGTCAAAATAAAAAGGCTGCAAAAGTCTCAAATGTAGCTTCGTGAAACCTGCAGCTTCCCTGAATTTACAGGTCAGATGAAGTCTTCCAGTAAAGAGCAGCGGAATTTGACTCCCTTCAAAAGGCAGGCAGCCCACCCACATACCAGATGTAGACACACACACACACACACACACACACACACACACATACACACACACAGAGGGTTTCTGCATTCCCTCACTGCCGTCCAGGCCTTGGCACAGAGCTGCTGCTGCTGCCAGTCTTTATTGGCCACTGATCCCTGCAGGCTCTCTTTCAATGCCCGGCTTCAGAGCAGCAACACACACCACCGTGTGTGTGTGTGTGTGAGGTGTAGAGAACTGCATTGGCGAACTATTCTCTTGTCTCGTGTGGGTTTACGAAGGCCGCTGTGGGATAAATGACTCAGTTTGGACTGTTGTCGTGTTCTGAGGTTTACACGGTTACTCTTTAACCATCACCGCGGTCACACAGCTGCCGAGTGTTACGACACAGAACAAAAGAGGGTTTGTTTTATTCTTCTTTTTATTTCGAGTGGCATTGTGGTTTGACAGATTCATAGCACTTTGTTCATCTATTTCACTCGTTTTCCCTGAGTTATGACTTGAATATTTTAAATATAGAGTCACACAGACCATAAAGCAGGGGATGCTTTAGGGCGGGGCTTACTGTGATTGACAGGTCTCTACCATGGCGGTCTAAGAGTCGTCTATGAGGATTTGTTTTGTGTTTGTTCTCTTAATTTAATATCTTTTGGTTTTGGACGGTTGGTCGAACAATGATTTGAAGACGTCACCAGTAGTTCTGGGGAATTAAATGACATTTTTGTCTCTATTTTCTGTCATTTTATGGAGTAAATAATTCACATGTTATTCTACAAATGATGATAAAGAGACACAGCAGCCAGATGCTCTTCTTCTGTTACAAACCTCTGGACCACAGCTGCTCTTTAACTCTGCTAAATAGTTTCAACCCTCTAAACCTCGATCATAAAATTCAATGTCGGTGTCAATAATGGAGACAACAAAGCCCACGAGGCAGAATCATCTCTCTCTCGGTCTCTGGCTCTCTTTCTCTCTCTCTCTCTGTCTCTCTGTCTCTGTCTCTCTCTCTCTCTCTCTCCCCCCCCCTCCCACCTGTCGGATGGATGAATCGCTGCTCAGCTGCTTATTTGTCACTTCCTCTGCCGCTGAAGCATTCTGCTGACCTGTGCTGGTTTTTCAGTCGCAGCCCTGTAGGATGTTGGATCCACCAACATCTGCAGTAGTCGTGCTCATGGCAACATCATCCCCCCCTCACCCCCCCCCCCCCCCACACACTCCTACTTCCTGCCCGCCCCTCCCTGCTCATCCTCGTCCAGCAAGCATCTGCAGAGCGATCAAACTACCCATTATGACTGCATAGTATCCTCCGATTACTGTCATTTAGTCCAAAGACCCGGGTGATTTGGATGGGTGGATTCCCACACACACACACACACACACACACACACACCAAGGCTGTTCATTCACCCGCCCGGTGCCCTGCCATTTCCCCCCCAGTGTAAATGTTAATGTCAGGCCCACATCCTCAATCAGTTATTTGAGAAACTATTTGTCCATTTCAGTGACATCTGAATGCATCTGTGTACTTTGGAAGCAATATGGAGGGATTTCTTCATCAATAAGTGTTTTTAAAATTCATCGTTTGTCTTTAAAATGTCCGTCACAGTTCCCCAAAGCCCAAGATGATGACTTAAAATATCTTGTTTTGTCTGAAACCCATAAATATTTGGTTTACGATGATAAAAAAGCAGCTTTTAAACATTTTAGAAGCTAGATTTTGCCAATATTTGATTTTAATATTGTATTTTTGGTTTCCTCCGCAGGTCATGAGTACCTCGAGGAAAGACCCAGTGGAGAATACCCTCACCTGTCCAAAGCCCCGCCCTACCTGGGCCTCTACCTGCCCCCCACCCCTGGACCCCCACCATGAGTAAGTCCCTCACTTCTTTTGACGTATTCGTCAAAAACTGTCTTTTCGCGAGTGCTCTCTTCCACTTTGGCTGCTTTGTTGTGATGCATCTTGCAGGAAATCATGGTTCTGCTTCTGTGTTCAGTCTGACCAGAGACTGAAGACCAGACACGTGACTGTGAGCGAACAATCAGAGTTTGTTCAAGTGAGAATTTGGGTGTTTCGGGTTAATACGTCTCAGTCAGAGCTGCTTTTCAGAGGAACTGCAGCTGAAGTAATGGCTCGGCCTCCTGTGTCGTCTCAGTGAGAGTCATCCAGCGAGGCCGGACTGCAGTATATTGTGTTAATATCTCATACATGTGTGTGACGTCTCTCACACGCACACACACACACACACACACACACACACACACACACACACACACACACACTCTGCCCCACAAGATCCTTTTCACCACGATGGGGTGTGTCCTGTGTCGTGCTGAACGTGAGACTGGGTGATGTGTGTGTATCGTGAGTATTTCTCTAATACCAGCTGCACATTTAATCCAAATGTTGTCGAAATCACAACGTGGCGTTCTGCAGTTTTCAAATCCCAAGCTGTGCAGTGTTTGTCAGAATCCTGGCCTCACACATCATCCTGTGTTCGGTGCTCAAAAGAAGCACGCCATCATCAAATAATATCTTTTTCAATGAGGTTAATGAGGTGGAGAAGTTATCATTCCCTCGAATATCGCAAATCATATTGCAATCAAATATCAGTTAAATAATCGACTTTTTCAGCTCGATACCAAAATATATCATGATGGTAGATATATGCAAACCAATGCATTACAGAAACAACCAAAAATATTACAATTTGCGTGCATAAATTGATGTGAACATTGGGAAACTAAATTCAGCAAAATAAATGATAATATAGGGATTATGGCCCAACTAGAACTATATCCAATGTTTGATGTTATGCCGGTTTTTGGACACGTAACATTTCTGGCTTCTTCTACGTGTTCGTTACGGCTTTGTGTGGATTTTAAATATTAAAATTAAAAATCAGTGATCTGACGTGCAGAAGATTATCCTCAACATCTTTGGCTCATTCATGGTGTTTCGTGGTTTATTAAACTTTCCATTCCTTATTGAAAGGAGCATTTATATCTCGATAAATCCCACACAATATTAAGTCTTATCGCCCAACGTTAATCTAGTGTGTGAAATATTAAAGCTCCTTCTGCTCTTTGATATCAGACCTCCACGGTTCCCAGCTCTGCCTCAGACCTTGTTGCCGTTTAACTCGCGTCAGATACAGATTGAACAGGAGCCGCCGTTCTCCTGACCGCCGCCTCTTCTCTGCAGAGCTGCAGGTCTGTATGGGGGGGGGGGGGGGGGCTGGGTTACCGGGCAACCCAGCGCATGTGAGGCGTTTACTGGAAGGCGATTGGATTGAAGCAGACGCTGCTGAAGGGGAGCGCTGAGAGGTTTAACCTGATTACTGCCGAGCACACACACACAAACGTGTGTGTGTGCGTGTAAGAGTGTGTAAGAGAGAGAGAGAGTGTGTGTGAGAGTGTGTGTGTGTGAGAGAGAGTCAGGGGGAGGTTTGGTGGTTGATCTGATTGATTGGGAGTGATGAAAATGGAGGAAAGTGTGATTGATGAGTTTCTGTAACGGGGGAAAGGCCACCAGCAGCGCGCGTGTTTGTCAGCCAAAGGCCACAGGAAACATACCATCAACACATTGTTGTGTCATCAAAGAAATTGCTAAATATTGCAGAAGAATTATGACTTTGTGCTGATTTTTGGAACCTCTACGTAGAATAAATCACAACAACCTAAAACAACATGAAGAAGAAGTCAAAACAATCAACAGTCTTGAGATCTCGTTTCTTATGATAATGCCTCTTCCTGTCTCTCCCCATGAAGATCCTGCATGGAGCAAAACACACAAAGAGACGAGACCTTCGGTTTGGTGGTCGGCGTCTTAATGTGACCTGAATGTGCTTCGTAAGCAGCCGGCGCTCTGGGAGAAGAAAAAAGCCTTTTATGTGTTTCATTATTCATCCGAACCTTTGATAGACTCGCGCTCTCGCCTGGAGATGGTCGACGATGTTGATATCCTGAGCTAATTACCTTAATTACCCTCCCAACAACACACACACACACACTGCTGTTTCCTCTCATGAGTCTCTTAGCGAGGATGGATGAGTCACTACGGATGGGCTGGGTTTTAGTCAGGAAAGAGGCGACAGAAAGAGTTTTCTTCAGTACGTCATCCATAGAGATAAATGAGAGGGAGGGGAAAGGTGAAGAAGCTCCAATTTAGTTAATACGTTCTTTTTAATAAGTCTCTCAGTGATGCATCATGCGTTACATTACCTGAAATGAAGCACCAAACAGCCACTGATGATGAAGTACAATAACAGACTTCTGTAATAACAGTCAGTTAGAAAGCCTCCGTGCATTATGGCTCTCTTGTTCGTCGTCCACCTGAATAAAACGCAGAAAACAGACCAACCAAGTGGTAACTGGAGCGTGGAAAGGTCAACTTTTCCACCCATCCAAATCGCTGAAATGTGACATTTAAAGATCATATTTTACATATTACATTTTATAATTATTTAAAAGAACATTTCAATCATTCTGTTTGTGTTTCAAGTTTTACAAAACTGTTGTACATCACAGATAAAGACTGATAAATCACTTAAAATACAATCCGCCGTGTACGTTCTCTTCCTCATTGCCAATCTGTTCCTAAAATAAGTCAACAGCCTCAAATTACTTTTTTTTTTTAAAGGGTTCATGTTGTCATTATCCCCCAAAAAACTCCTTTAAATGTGATGCAAGTCAAACTTTACGACTTCTGAGTTCACAAGCAGGAGGTTTTTAAACGGGCACTTGAGTTCAGCATGTGCAGGCGTGGACCGTTGGCTCCAATCTTTCCACATGTCCTTCACCTATAGCAACACGCACACACACACGCAACACGCACACACACACACACACACACACCTCCGTCATCTCCCTGTCAGAGGAAGATTGATGTCATTGGGTGGCATGCCGGGCTCAGTGTTTGGGTGCGGTGCAGGATAATGATCTCCTCTTCAAAGCCTCATCTGGCCTCCATCTGCCGGCCTCCAGCACGGAGAGCTTCGCCGCAGCGCTCCCAGCAAAGGTGTTCACACTTCCATAACCGGCTACACCTGCGATATGTATGAAATGGTTGTCTCGCATGCAAGTAGCTGCGACCTGGTTCACGTTCGTTCACCTGGAAGCTGCTCAACAGACGGAGAAGTTCTGTTTGAAAGTTTGATTTAGCCCCAAACGACTCGGCTGCAGTTCTCGGGAGGCAAAGTGTAACTCGACCACTTTACCGAGCCCGTAAGGTACCGACCACAACGTCAGTCACATGACGTAGATGACGGCTAAAGGTGTTGATGTCTCCCTGCAGTGCATGTCCATCGCCGCCCAAGACACCGCCGTTTCAAATAGCTCTTCGTGGGTGTTCGGAGTGGAAATAGCACCGCTTCGGCGGAGGTGCGGTTCTTCCGGTACCACCCAGTTGGTGAGGGGGTTGATGTGTGACTCCGCTTAGCGTAGCACAAATACTGGAGACAGAACAGTTGTGGATGGATTAAACAAATGAGATATAAATTGTTAACAAGTTAACTTCAGAGTTTGGGGGTTGGCAGATTTTGTTAGCATTGGACAGAGTCAGGCTAGCTGTTTAGCCCGCTGTTTTCAGTCCTTGTACTAAGCTAAGCTAACTGGCTGCCAGGCCGTAGTTGTATATTAAATGGTCAGAAATAAGTATATTCTCGTCTAATTCTGCAACAAAAAGGGACGATGTTTATTTCCCAAAATGTCCAACTATTCCTTTAAATGTACGCTGAGCATTGTTCTTTTGTTTTGTTGCATTAAAGCGCTTTTCATCTGCTCTGAGTCAGTTTAGACTTTGAAACTTTGATTTGGTTTTCTGTAGTTGTATAATAGAACTAAAGTGGCTTAGTTGTTGTTATGGGAGCATAACATCTGGAGTATCACGGTATACTGTTTAGTTCATCCTACTTTTGTATTGTTTGTTTGCTCGGTTGATAATCCAACATTTCTGACGGCACCTGAAGGCAGCATTCCTCCTTCAGTTTGTTTTCTTCCTGTTAAACCCTGAAGTGATGATGACACATCTCCAGGAGTAGAGAACCGTTTGGCTTTGTTGTTGTTCCACAGGTTGGGCGGGTTTATTAGCTGCCGCGCTTCCGCCACTTCAAGGGTCCCGAGCATGCTGTGAAGTTGAAGTTGAATAGAGATTAAGGATTAGGAATTGTCTGGAATTGTTGTAACGTCATGCTGTTTCCGTTAATGCCACTGTGTCAGATCCACATCTAACGTCTCCCTGAAGACAGGAAGTGTGGTCGCGGAGGCCTCTAGCGTGTCACTGCAGGTGTTTTCACCCCGACTCTTTATTACCCACAATTCAATTTGTTTTATAGACATAGCAGAGATTTCATATACCTGCAAAGCAGAGAGGAAACGTTCACTAAAGACTTTTACATGTTTTAGCACATTTACAAACCGTGATGGCGTCTAACCATTTGTGTAAAATGTGCTGGAAAATGTTTCAGGCTCCATATTTCAAGGGTCTGCTCAGTTATTTTATAAACCAATGGCGGGTTTGAAAGTAGGAATAGACGTCAAACAATCCCCCTGCAAGGTCCATTTAGCAGCTGATCTGGAGCTTTCACCTGCATCACACAGTCGTCCTCGGCACAGATTGACCAGATGGGATTGGATGTTGGATTGTTCTCCTCTCCACAGGTGTGTTTTCTCAAGAAGAAGAACTTGTCCTTGTGCAACTTTGCTTCCATCACACACTGACACATTAAAAATGATTTTCTTTTGGCAACTGGGAGTAGAACTAACCTCAGGATATTCCACTTGAAGGCAATTTATGCTTTTCATTCTATGCCGTCACATCTTTTTCACTTTCTGTCCTTTTCTCTCTGTTTTTCCACCACGTTTTTGTTTTTATTCAATTATTGCGTGTGTGTGTGTGTGTGTGTGTGTGTGTGAGAACACCAGAAGGTTGGATAACTGTGTGTTGTGCGTGAAATACGTGGGATGGGGATGCCAGTTTTGTTTGCTGGAATGCAATTCTTCCACCCTCCCAGCATATTTGGTCCTTTTTCCTGAAGTGGTGAATGATGCGCTGATGTCGAGGTTGTGTGTGTGTGTGTGTGTGCGTGCGTGCGTGCGTGCGGGTTGAGTTACAGGAAGGAAGGCTTGCTGGAATATGATTACATCTCCCAGTAAACAGGGCCGTGGTAGGAAATGGATCCACAGACCTCGTCCTCAGGGCATCAGCCTCGACACACTGAATACTCCATTCAGAGATTTAATGAGTTGTATAATGTTGATGACACACACACACACACCTTGGTAGATCACATACCTGAACACACACTCTGACCTGCACAGGCAGCTTGCAAACGCAGTGAAACAGGCAACTTAACTGTCACTTCCTGGAAAACTGTAGATCATTCATGATGACCTCATCCTGCACGAGTAGGTGTGACCCTTCCCAACCTGTAACCCGGGACTTCCCATAACCTCAACTCATAGGAAGCCTTTTAGACTTTTGTACAAGGATCGCCATTGGCTCAGGCAATTATTATTTTCATTATTGATTAATCCGCAGATTGTTTTCTCAATTAATTGGTTTATCGTTTGGCTAATAAAATGCCAGAAAAGGGTTAGAAAGTCTTCAAACGTCTTCTTTTTGTTCTATATGAACACGAGTAACAAGACAATGCACCGACATATAATTCACAAACGTCCTCTTCCAACCCACGTACTAACGAGCACCTGGACATCTTTGTTTGTCCAACAACAGTTCTCCATGGTTCTTCATGTTTTAAGTATTAGTTGTGCTGTTGGTACAGCTTGTTCCGATGTGACAACACATCGGAAAGTACCTGGATTTTGCATAGGTATTTGATCAGTGTCACGATTCAGTCCCAGTAACGAGTTTCATAAAGTTCCTGCAGTGGAAAAGCTCTCTACTCCTTCTATCCATCACCCCAACGTCCTGCCTCAACAGGAGTTACATCGCAGTAAAAAGTCCGCCTCCAAAAAACGTGCAATTATCTTTTTAAGCAGACTTGTGCCGCTATACAAAGACTGTAGTTGCAGGGCCTCGATAATGGATTTTCTTTTAATGGATGTATGGATTTCTCTCGACGAGTGGAGCATCACTTCTGATACCGTTCTCATTGCCGGTGTTGCCGCTGGCTGCAGCTAAATAAAACGGTTTGCACTCCCGCCTGGTTATATCACTGCTGCTGAGCCGCTTCTCCACACGGCTGCACTTTTATCAAGTTATGTCATACGGCTCAGAGTGGACCTTCTGATTATCTGGCCGAGATGAGGGAAGGAGAGAGTAAATTACATTATCGCGCTATAGGATGCAGAGAGTTGTGGTTCCCGGCAGATTCGGTCAAGTTCAGTTTGAGTCGCTGTGTCTGAAATATTCAGCATGTTTCATTGATTCAAACTGGCTTAACCTATTTTAAACCAACTGGGAGTTTTCTTTTCTCCAGAATATGATATAACTGCTCAGATTTATAAAGACCAGGCGCCGCTCTGTGCTGACTAAAAACCTCCACCTGTGAAGAAGAAAGAACGTTGTGGATAAAAACCGAATGATATTTTAAGCGAGATAATTACACCAGTTTTCATACCAACCCACACAAATGTCTTTTAGTCTCTCCGTCTCACACAGAAGTCATGACATTAACTGGTCACAGTCACTTCGTGGCCTCGCTCTGTAGTTAGTTTCCATGGTGAGGCGAGAGGAGCTGCCCCCCCCCCCCCTGCTCGGAGGGTTTAGTTCATCAATACATAATGTCTAGACTGGGAGCGTTGCTGTGTTTGAATGTGTGGCTTCTAATGCCCTTAAATGGGATTTTATTTTTGCAGAGATGTGTGTGAATTCAGCAATTCATTTTGAAATGATTTTATCCATTTGTCGGTTAATTATTTACTGTAGGAAATGTCAAAAACTAGTGAAAAATAGCTACCACAACTTCCCAGAGCCTAAAGTGAGGTCTTCAAATTGCGTGATTTAAAAGTATTTTTAATATCTAATTTACATATGACAAATAAAAGCGGCAAAATGTTACATTTGAGAAGCTGAAACCAACAAATATTGGACATTTTAGTGGTGTAATTTGGTTTTGCGCTGTTACTGTTATTAGCTACCTTTTTTTAACTTGTTAGCTAGAGCTAGCTGTTAGCTAAAGTATTTTTTTCGTGCAACTTCTGCTATTTCTTGTTTACCACGACATCATACCGATTAGTAGCCACGCTAACAATACTAGCATGATTGAGCTAACAGATGACTGTGACTCAAAGTTATCGCTCTGTGTTTTCAGTTTGACACGTGTTAGCTCTAGTGCTAGCTATCGTTCCTCACTGGAAGTCGCTGTGTCACGTTAGCTTGTGCCGTTAGCCATCAGCACGTTCCCTGCTGCAAGAACAGTTAAGAAAAAAGCGAAGACACCAAATATCCAAAATCTACTTCTAGAGAAAACAAAAACGCTCGTTTATTGGTTTCCAGCGAGTTCTGCTGTTTCTAAATGCTAAGAATGTTCATAGATAAGATGTGCTTTGCTTGTTTATTAACCTGTTATGTTCCAGTTTGTTACACAAAGGACAAGACATAATTAAAGGAACTATATGGTTCAAAGGGCGTACAAAGCTAAGAAAAACCGGTGTACAGCTATAACATGCTGTTAAAGTGTAAAATGTGCTTCAATAGATATGCAAAACACACTTAAAAGACAATGAACAGGTTGCCTCATAAAACACACAAACATGCCAAAACATGATGCATGATGTCATTGCATTGTCTTCAGATCAGTTGTTGATGAATAACAAGAGTATCTTATCAGGCCAGACCACATTTGCAACCTCCCAATGCGACCGCGTGCAGTCGTCTTACAGCACACACACACACTCTCTCTCTCACACACACACACACACACACACACACACACACACAGCAGGCGGTGACAAACATCTCGCCGCCCGTCAACCCGTGATAAACGACACACACCCTATCGACCAATGTCAAGCGGTATACACCTGATCGACTGTGTGATGTATATGTGTGTGTGTGTGTGTGTGTGTGTGTGTGTGTGCGTGTGTGTGTGTGTGAGACAGAGAGGGCAAGCGTGGAGCATTGTGGGTAATATTCGTTGACTCCCACCACGGCGGTGTCGCAGTCACCGGGACTGTCATCGTCATCGTCGTAGATCTTCGGCTGTCCAGGGCTGCTTACGTCAAACCTCCCTTGTTTCTTCTGCTCGGCTTCGGTCCTCCAGCTGTTTATATTTACTGCCACTTTGTAAACAATGCTGCACACACAGGCGCACACACACACACACACACACACACACACACACACACACAGGTCTCCCACCTTTGTGGTAAACATGGTGGCCATTTACTGGGAGGTCTGGGAGAGGTTGGCTCAGAGGAAAGCCCTCAAGGTGGACTCGCAATCAGACTGATTTATGAACCTTTGGTTCAGGTTCATGTTTGGTTTGAACTCTATTTATTTCATGTTTATTTAGACTTTCAAGCCTTTTAAGGAAGGAAATGACTGAAACCATATTTGATTTTTACTTACTATTTATATATATTATAAATAGGGCTGAAACTGATGATTCTTTTCATTGGTTTATAATAATTTTCCAGAGCCCTGAATACAATATTTAAAATGTTTTTGTCTGACCAACAATTACAAAAACCAAAGATGTTAATGTCTTGGGGGGTTTTACACCCAAGAGATGTGCGCAAAAGTAAAAGTACAATATGGAGAAACAGATGGCCAAAATGTTAAGCTTTGAAAAAGAGCTGAAACAATTCCATGGTGGCGGT
This sequence comes from Melanostigma gelatinosum, assembly GCF_949748355.1. NCBI lineage: Eukaryota > Metazoa > Chordata > Actinopteri > Perciformes > Zoarcidae > Melanostigma > Melanostigma gelatinosum. The sequence continues at coordinate 2,273,350 of NC_136655.1, read as the reverse complement.
GGGAATTGAACTCTTGTTTCTAACCTCATGAGAAAACCATGAAAAACATGTCATGTTTACAAATGCTGGTTTGCATTTTATGAGGCGATGCAAACCCAAACAAACCACACGCAAAAATGCAGCGAATTAAACTCGACCATTGTGGTTGGAAAAACACACAATACACAACAGTGACACAGTGAATCTGTTGTGATGCCCTTTGTTTTAAGTTGTCTGTTAAATACATGTATCGTTGTCAATGTGAGGACCTTCGCCTGGAACAATTTGTGGTCTGAATTACACCTTGGCATTGTTTGATATCTGAATATTGAGTGTAAGCACAAATCTCAGCCTTCAAAAACTCTTGATTCAATAAATTCTTCTCTCATAAAAAGACGTCCTTGCTTCAGAAGAGGAGGTAGTTTTTGGCCAAAATGTTAAAGAGGTTTTGAATAAAACACTTTTGTATAAAATGTCAAACACGACGTGTTTCTAGCCGTGAAGGACTCTGGAAATCTGGCTGAAGTCTGATTGGTCATGAAGCTGCACACTTCAAACAGGAAATGACACGGAGGGGGGGGAGGGGGTTAACAGGAAGTGCGAGGCAGAGCGGTGATGTTGTTCCAGTGTGTTTTCTTTCCCGTCCGTTCCCATTCCCTCGCTCGCCAGGCCGAGAGAGGAAGGAGAGAGGAAAGGAAGTGAGAAAGTCAGAGAGCAGAGGGCATTCTGGGAAAAGGGGTCGCTCGTAGTGACAACCCTAAAGAGAGTTATCGCCTCACTCAGTTCCCCTTTAGCTCTATGGAGCGCTTCAGCGTCTTTTGTCTCATTGTTTTGGTTGTCCGGCCCACAACTCTACACTGCTCTTCACCGGCCTCATAACCAGACTCCATGTTACATGTAGTTTGTAAGTTAGCATGGTACTCTCATGTATTATCATTTATCTCAGGCTGATGCTGTTGGTTATTCGTTCATTACTTTTAAAGGAATCCTCTCTCTTAAGTTAAATGCTTCTAAATAAAAAGTCAGGATTCATCCTCTGGAGACTAATTGTAGGCTTCACAACCGGCTGTATAAAGTCAATGAGCAGCAGGCATGCATGTGCTTAAATGTGTTTCACGTTGTGCGTTGGCATCTCATTGGCATTCAGCAGCAGGACTCGGGCGTGCCATGATGCACTGAAGCGCAGCAGGCGGCATTCATCAATGTGCGGAGCTATCAGCACCCGGCCTAATTCAATCACCCCTCCAACACAACGCCGCCATTAGGACAACAGAGCAGTGTGTGTTCGCGCCGCTGTCACGTCTGCGTGATTTGTGTGTGCGAGTCCAACGCCGCCAACCCCAAATCAAACCCCTTTTACAGAGACGGAGTGGGAACAGGAAGCAGATAAAGAGCATGTGCTTTGTAAAATTGGGGTAGTGGCACAAGAAGTGCAAGCGTGGGGGCCAGAACGATGACAGTGGAGTCGGTATAGTCTTCTATGGTGGGAGTTGAAGTGGAAACAAAGACGTTGAAAAGACTTTCACAGTGTGTTTTCCCGGCAGGCGGCAGAGATGCTCATTTATTCATGTTGTCAAGTTCTTGACTAATTCTGAGCAATGGTGACAATGAGGACTTTAAAAGCTTCTGTTTCCTATTGAAGTCTCTTTTTTTGTGTTTTTACTTTTTTGTATCCGTCTCAAAGCCGTCTGCGCTATTCTTCTCTGTTAATGTTTCTCTTGTTCTTCTGTGTAATCTGCTAAAACTCTGGCTTTTTTTTCAAGCAAAAAGGACAAATACCCTCTGTTTTCTTTGCCATATGTGACAGCATATCAAAAAGCTTTTCTGACGAGTGAGGCCAATGCTGAAGCGTCTTAAAAGCTGCATTCTCTCTGCTGTCCACCAGGGGGCGACTCCTCTGGTTGTATAGAAGTCTATGAGAAAATGACTCTACTTCTCTCTTGATTTATTCCCTCAGTAAACATTGTAAACATGAGTTTATGTCTCAATCTCTAGTTTCAAGTCTTCTTCAATACAGCATGATGTTCATTTAGTACATTATGGTCCATTTAGAGTCACACAGGGGATGCACCCCCATTTAGAGTCAAACAGACCTGACGTGCCACTGGTCTGTGTTTTTGTAGTGTTGCTCCAACATTAATTCATCAGAAGTAGGTGTGGGAATGACTGCACTCACTGAAAGGTGGCCACCATTATGTCTGTAAGAGGCCACACTTTCACCTTATCTAGTGGAGGGGGGGGGGGTCACAGCCTAGCAACACTGAGCATATCTGAGCATAGCAACAGCAGAGTCGGTCCAGCGTTGCCATAATTGGACCTTTTGACTCAGCGCCAGAGGAGCAAATACAGACACATCTCAGCACAGAGGTGCATGTAGTGCAACAGCCTGCCAAAAATATGCATGTTTGAGAGAAAAAGCACCCGGTTCATTTAAGTGTGTTTGCAGTGTCTCCGTTAGTATAATACATAATGTGTTGCTACACAACGCTTTCCGCTCCCTGCATGCTGAACTGTCCTTGGGTAGGCGCAGTATATATGTGTGTGTACATGTATGGATGAGGATCGTTGTGTGTGTGTCACGGTGTGTTCATGTGCCCCGGAGGTGTGTGTGAAGACTCTACTCAAGGGCACTCCATCTTCTTATAGCGACACAGAACATTAACCATCAAGCACCATCTGGTCAGAATTAATTGACAACCAGCTGGACGTCCTCTTAAGTGAAAGGTCGACGTCGGCAGGATGAATTTTGAAGCACTGACGTGGTGGAAATAAAGAAGTCACAACATGGGGCATGTATCGCCAATTGGAAGTATAAATGGACAGATTTTAGCAAGATGTTTTAGTTAGAGAGAGAAACGGACGGGAGGAACTGTGGACTGATTAGAGATGGCGTAATGGACGCGGGCGGAGAGTACATCACGAGACAAGGAATGGACGGCTAACAAGAGTAGTGGAGAGGATGCGTACTGTACAAAGACTAATTAGATATACTCTAATCTAATGTAGTGGAAGGATGGGAGTCTTAAGTGCACTGCAAACAAATCTCCATCACATCCATCATTTTCGTCCCCAATTGAGCCCTAAAAGTCTTGATTTATAAAAACAAGTAATCAGAAATCTGCAAAGAGAGGGAGATTACTTCAGCATGTGTCCTATATGGATATAGTTCTTTCATTATTTTTGCTAGAAATGGGATGAGAAGATGTTTTTATTACTTTAAAGGTGATATGTGATACCTGGTCCATACAATCTAAACTCACTGTTAAAGAAAAAAAGAATAAGCTAAATTCAACCTAAATGCTCAGACTCTGAGAGCCGGTCACAATAGCTGCTCTCTTATAATGTTCATTTGTAGCTATCTCGGGTTTATTGTGCCACTTCCATGTATGTTTTCATAGTTTGGCAGAAAACAATACGTATTTTCGTTATAAATACAAGGTGTCCACTTTGAATTTAATCCAGCAAAAAAACTACGGTATGTTTGTGCACGAGTGCATCTCTACCTCTTCGTTCTCTCTTGGACTGAAGGCAGACGGGACGCTGCAGTGACTCGCTATAGCCTCTCAAAGTTCAAGTGTTATTACAAGACGGGACTAGCGGGGCTGGTGTTGTTGTGTATAGGAAGAATCTAGCAGGACCTTGGATGGATCCCTGAGGAACGCCACATTAGATACCAGCTATAAATAATGAAGAAATACCCAAATTTACGTGTGAAGCTGTGGCATTAATGCCAACCACATCTTGAAGACAATTACTTCAGACAGCGTGATCGACGCGTTTTAAAAGCCACGAGATCCAGAAGAAGCAAGATAGCGCCTTCCTCAAAGACTCAAACGGATGTTTTCTCTTTTTTTGCACATTGCAACCTTGAATTCTTTGTTATTGTTATCTTTGTTCTGTCTTAAAAAAAGCCACTAAAAAGATCTTTATCATGATAACAGACATGCTGAGTTAAAAAATGTGAGAGGGCGAAACCTGAGGTCAACGGCGTCACTGATGCTGCTGGGTGTAATCAGTGGGACACACTAACATAGACTCAGCTTCACTGTCAATGTACACCAGAGAAGAAAGAAAGGGGGCTTGGTGACAGCAAGGGACACAATGAGGAGGGAGGAGGAGGAGGAGGAGGAGGGTGCAGGAAAGCAAAGAGGAAGGGAGGGAAGGAGACGCTGGGGGTGAGTGAGTGGAAGCGCTCATTAATAAGCATGTAAAGGATGTGATGAGAGGATAGTGAGCGAAGCAGACAGTGTTTTTTCAGGACTGAGGGAGGCTGATGCGAAAGAAAGAGAGGGGACAAGGGAGTAAAAAAAAAAGGAGGTGAGAGTTGGACAGTTGAGAAGCAACATCACCGGTCAACTGTGCACGTATTGATCCACGACAACCAGGTGGTTTTATCCGCCGGAGCCACACAAGAAGAAGAGGAAGAAAGAATATAAGAGGATTGCTGTGTTCTGCCGACCGCCGGATGAAGAGTGTGTGAGAGCACTCCAGCTGAGCGACACAACACACACATCACACGCGAGATGAACACATTCAGTTTGCCAGAGAGCCGGCGCTGCCAGCGAAACCTCCTCCTGCTACTTTCAGCCGCTCTGAGTTGTTGAGTTGAGATTTAGACGCTGTTTGATGTAGACCAGAGGCAGCGCTCGAGACGCAGGTGAAGCACTTATCAGGTCGTGTGTTTGCTTGCTTGCTTGCTTGCTGTACATCTGTGCTTGGAGACCGGCTGTTTACGGTATGTAGAGATACGCCAGCAGGAGAGGATCGAAGGATATTCGAGTGCCGGAGAGTTTCTCAGCATGACTTGAAATCTGGAGGAAAAAAAGGATAAAGAAGATTTAAAGACAAACTCCCGGAGAAGCAACACCCAGAAAACTCGCAGATCTCGTGGGGGAAATATCTGAGATCCCCGGGAGTCGAGATGTGGATTCGGGGATGAGTCCTGAGGGGGAGCCAAGGAGGCATGAGGAGGGTGAGAGGGCAAGAATGGGCCGCCCCTGCCCTGTGCCACGTCCGGCGGTCTCGGCGTGAGCATGCAGGTCCTTCAGATCGTCAAGGAGCTGGTGTCACCCTCCAGACGCAGGGCAGCGGCCAGATTTGGAGGTGTGTGCATGTAACGACCCGCTGACCCGCTTTCAAAGCCACTAATTGTATTTCTCAGCGAGACATGGACGTGATCTATCTAGAGAATCACACAACGGTTTTGTCAGGAAAGGGCAGCAATCCAAAGGATTTCTGAGCCGTGTGAATGTTTGCAGTCGGGTTAGACCAATATAGAGAGCGTACAAGGCTTTTATTAAAACTGGTTATTGGCCAGTTTTGTTGTCCTCTCCTGATGCGAGCGAATTTCTGCTGCTGCACAGGTCTGTTCAACCAAGAATGAAAGCTGCCTCGCCTCGCTGTCAGGAGCACTTAATCCTCCCGTAACGTCTTCATTAGTTTAATGTATGTTTCAGTGGAGAGTGTTGGTGGACTAAATTCTGCAGCCGAGGCTTTTCCTCTCCGGGGTCAGTTTCACAAAGATTTATGAGACTGAGGTGTAGAATTAGGGAAGTCTAAGTTTTGCTCTTAGAGGTTTTAGAACGCTTGAAACTAATTGGCACGTAGGCAAAAGTGTGTCTGGGGTTTCCGAACAGCCACACTTAAAAGGGTGAAAAATTGGTGCAGGAAGTTTGTGTGCTTGTCGGATTGTGCGTTTCGTAAAGTTGAGGACATTGACCACACACTACACCCGCACTGGATAGCAACAGTTGCATTTCCTCATGACAACTATGCACACCGGTTCCGGTGCAAATTGTCCACATTGCAAAATCAATCCCGACAGAAAATGTCTAAGGGCCTAACGTTAACAACGCGACACATAAAACGACCCAAAATGTTGTGCTAAAGCTAACGGTATCTGTTGTGGCAAGCCACGTTTGTGTGACCAACATTTAACGGTAGCAAGTGCATATCGGCGCGCGTACATCACTGTCTTCCTCTTATCCCAGCTGCTGACGATCTCAAACCAAACGTTGTCCTTCATTTGGTTGTCGTTGCGGTGTTTGTCGTGCATGATTTGGTTTTCGAGAAGGTGGCTGCACATTGTTTCCAGGACACCAACAGTCCGAGAGATAGTTTGTCCACCCCGAAAACAAACCTTCCGAAGGCCCATTGCTCCTAAACTGCACACATTAGCACACAGCTAATTATTACGCAGAGTTACATTGTTTTATGACATCAGTTGGACCGAAGGATTTCATCGGTCAAACACATATTTCCGTAGAGAAACCAGACGGCTGTTCTTAAGTGTGATATGTTCATTATCTTATGCTCGCGCGCACGTTTTCACCAACACGTGTGTAACTGTACGGCTCCTATTTCACACGAGCACAGTCGCGCATGGCCAATGCTGCAAGCGATGCTTTTGATTCTTGGAATATTTGGCTTTTCTTGGCATGGAAATATTCGGATTTATTAATAAAGTTGTTCTCAATGTCGAGGTTAAACTTCTCTCTGTGTCTGTGTGGTGTTTGACTGACGTTCCTCCGGAGTCACCGCTGTAATAGCTCTGTTGCTGTGAGACACGAGTGTGTGTGTGTGTGTGTGTGTGTCCCCTGCAGCTGCATTTCTCTGGTGTGCAGTGAATAATGAAGCTTGGTGCCCGGGGTAATGGAACACGCTGTGACCCTCGACCCCTCGTCCTGTCTCTTCTGATTGGATCGGCTCGAGCGATACACCCAATGATGTGTGTGTGTGTGTGTGTGTACTGTTGTGAAACACTTGTTTATTATTGTTGTCGCCACAAGTTTATCCGAGCTTCTTTTCTTTTTTTTAAGAAAGCCACAGCTTGTTGCCTTCTCGCTTCACTGCTCCTCAAATACAAACGGTGCGTCTGTAGTTCCAGAGGGGCGATTTGCATAAATGTAACGACAGGTTGATAGGAAGGTAAATTGGTGCTTCTTGCAGATTATTTTTCCAAAGCACTTTATTTCTCAAGCCATATTGCGAGGTCTGTGTTTACCTACATTTGCGTTTTGGATTAAACTACGATTTAATTTTCACCTGAATTGGCTTCACTGAAGATTAAAAGAAAGAAGTCACTCTCTTTGTCTGTGTGCTGTTTGCACTGTTAGGGCTGTTAGCACTGTTAGCTGCTAGCCGCCGGCTCATCCTTTCGCCATGTCGAGAACCATGTGGAGACTAAAGATATGAATTTTACATTTAGTGCATTTAAAGTAGGATGAGGAGAAAATCAAATACCATCATATGAATATTGGGACGGTATTGCAGGGTGGACCATTGATGCTTTTACAAACTATTTACACATGAGATTTTTATATAACTACTAAGTGGGTAAAGACAAATAATAGAACAGCTGGATCAGTTTGGTGCATAATTTGACTGTAATTCAGGAAAAGACAACACTTCTGCAGAATGATGACAATATCTGTATGATATCGACATATTGCTACTTTAAATTGCTACTTTCTTTGAGTCTTTACTTACCGTTACTGTCAAAGAAACAGTCTTTTCTTCCTCCTGGTTTGTGCGATAAAGCAATTCATTGCGTCTGCTTTCAGCTCCCGGCCCGCTGAGGTCGAAGCATTCATGTGATAGAAAAAAGGCTGAATATATTTCCTCTAAAAGCTATTCACCTTTTAGAGTGTTTGTTCAGGTAAAAAATGCTTGTTGTCCCCTGCCAGCTGGCGTTGATAACAGCTTTAATTGATCAACCCACCTCGCTGTAGTGAACTCATGGAGGACCAATGAAACCGCACAAGCGTGCGCTGCAGCCTGCATTCCTGTGGGAAGTCACGATTTGAGGTAAAAGTCGCTTTTGTCCTGAGTCACTGCTTTTAAATGATGGACGGAGGCAGATGTTACAGGCATGCAGATGTTTAATTTTGAGGCGGTGAACAAGGTCAGATATGTGTTTAAGGGCCAGTAATCACAGCGGCTTAATGTTGCAGCTTAAGAGCAAGTTAACCTCCGAACTGTTACGCAGGAACTACTCGGGTGATCGTTTTCAATGGAGTCACCGACACTCCGGCCTGAAACGCTGTGTTTTTAATGGGAATTGTGACAGAAGTGTCTTCAAGCTGCATTCTCTCTAGTGTCCACCAGGGGGCGACTCCTCTGGTTGTATAGAAGTCTATAGAAAATGACTCTACTTCTCTCTTGATTTATTCCCTCAGTAAACATTGTAAACATGAGTTTATGTCTCAATCTCTAGTTTCAAGTCTTCTTCAATACAGCATGATGTTCATTTAGTACATTATGGTCCATTTAGAGTCACACAGACCATAAAGCAGGGGATGCAAATGCACTTTTAACGAGGAGATCGGTGTTGAGTTATTTTGAAGTTCCATTACTTATGTTAAGTTGTTGATGTTTTACTTAGTTCACGTAGTTATTTTAAGCTCAACCACAAATTTTCTCCTAAACCTAACGAAGTGGTTTTGTTAGAAAGTGACGCCAGGGCTCAGTATGTGACGAGGATGTGTTGAACTACGGTGTGGAGACTTCCAGTCCTGTTGGTACTGGTCTTGTTTGTTTCCATAACAACTGTAATGCCACTGAGTTCGTGTTGTAACAATTTATTGATTCTTAAAATGCTCCAAGTGGAACCTGCACGCCAGCCTCAAACCGCAGTATTAGACTTGATGACAAGTGCGCGAAAGTCACTGTGCGGCAGGTGAGCGTGTGTGTAATCAGCTGTAAAGGCGCAGACACTTAAACACAGAGAGTGCTTCAGAGATTTCGGCTGCTTTATCGACTGCCCGAGAAACGATTCGCACTTTTTTTTCCCATTTGGCTGTCGTCTTTATCTCCGTCCATCAGCCCGGCACAGGAATTCACCTTGGCTCTTGTCTCAGCGTGGATCAATGCAGGCAGATTTAGAGATGGCCTCCAACAGATACAGCACACACACACACACACGCATGGATTCACACACTCACTGCAGTGCTGTGCTGCCTTGAAGGTGCTGAGGTGTGAGGTGCAGGAGGCGAGCAGATGTTGTTGTTGTGAAACTGAAGCACTTTGTGCTTCTTCGCTGATCTTCTGATGTAACTCAGCGTAAATCTGCATATCGTGTTTATTTTAACAACAGAATACTTCACCCAGGATGACTTGGTGTGGGGAGTTGTAGGAAAACGTGAATTGTATTTTTGTTTTTCCGTTGAAAATATCTTTTCAGCGTATTGACCTGCGGCTCAGCTCGTAGCCTCCAGGAGCCCCGAGGCCTCGACGTCGGCCCTCCTTTAGAGCCGTACCCTGGGACCTCATTATAGTTCAGGAATCCGTCCCACGTGTCTGCGTTCTGTGGGATTCATTCAAACAGGACAAACAGAAACCTGTGCTACAGTCCGACTTAACAGCGAGCCTCCTGGATTTCTGGTGTCGTTAATATTTTCAGCTGAAGCCTCTGAAAATCTCACGAAGACCGAGAAAATAGCAGAAACAAAAGTGCTCTCTGGACACAGAGCAGTTCTGCAACATGAAGAGAGACTCGACTGCAGGCTTCTCCCGGTCAGCAGCTCAGTGTCTCGCTGCATTATTCAGCAGCTTCTCTCTCTCCGGTAACATCTTAACACTCAACCAAAGGAAAAAAGCCTTCGCTCACATGTTCAAATGCTGCACCAGAAGCTCCCAACAGGGACACTTTTATTGCCTGTGTGTTTGCATACCGACGTGTGAACCGTGTGTGTGTGTGTGTGTGTGCTGGAGCTTGAAGGGAAAACCTCATGCTGGTTAGTTAAGCAGTGAGTGCGAGACAGTCCAGGCCCAGCGGGTGTTGCGGCGCTGAAGCTGCCTTCGCTGACATCCAGCCCGTGTAGCAGCCGGGCTAATTGCCGGTCTGTCCTCCCTAAAGGGCAAAGAGCTGCGGTGCCTTCATACCGCTGCTGTCGGCCTCCATTGCAGAACACAGAGTTTAATCTCAGAGCTACGTTTTTCAGACAGCGGCTTCATCTTTATTTGAACATCTGGGCTTGTTTTGTAGTTTCCACTGCTCGTGTCATATAAAGTTGAAGGTATTGATCCCCGCATGCTTCACACCTTATTAAATTATGTATCAAACGGCTCTCTGTAGTCCCTCAAACATCATTACCGAGTTCAGACTTGTGTCTTAAATGTGTGCCGATGCGATGGAGGCTCTTCACCGGCTACGTGAACACTGCCTGCAAAGGTTGAAAGAAGTGAAGTTGTCTCTGTTGCTTGTGGAGAAAGTCTCCTTGACGTTCAGTCCGTCTACTTGTCCGTATGTCTATATCTAGATCTAGATCTAGATCTAGATCTAGATCTAGATTTTCTGCGGAAGTATAAATTAGGACTCCCTCCATCACTAGCTAACGTTCCAGCCAACCAACACACAGAAAACCTTTTTACAAGACTCAGCCTGAAAACGGTGCCAAAAACGGATTTTTAATTGAAGATTCCCACCTTTAAAGAAACATGACATGATTCACTGACGCTGATAAATTGTTATTTAATTACTGCCCAGGTTTACAATGAGCTATAAAAAGCTCAGTCAAACATACAATTTGATGAGAAGCATCATGCCACGTTGTTACTACTCTCCCTGAGGTCCACATAGATTTAAAAAACTGCATTTTACAAATCACACAGTACAACTGAAACAGGAAGAACACATGACAAACCAAACGGACAACTACAAGAAAGTGAAATTACTTTATTCAGCTTTTAAAGAAATAAACGATCGAAGCATTTCTTATTGCAAAATCCCTTTGAATCGGTTGACCTCTACGACCTGTACTGACTCACCAGGTCTGATCTGTGTCTGTGCAGTGGAGGCTGATAATTGCCACCAGCCCCGACTTGCCCCGTCTTGTTAATGACAAACCGGTGGCGGTCGTGATGTTGTTGGCACCAGTTTCTGTGCAGCCTCACCGGTTGTTTGACGAAGCGTTTGATCAAACTTGTTCTTTGGACGGAATTTACTGTTGGAGCTTCATCAGGTTAGTGGTGTTGTCTGTGCATGTGTGTTTTAAGACCTGGTTACTCAAAACAGAAATATGTTACATGTTGTTCCTCGATGCAGTGATTCATTTACGCTAGCTGTGGTCTTGAGTCTCGCCCGAAAAATCTTCTTTTTCTACAACCTAAGAGAAGGGCTCCTCCTTATGTTCCTCATTGAAGGAGATTGGGCAATGCAGTTCAATTGCAAATACAGAAAGAAGGGAAATGGATGTTTCTAATATAGTTGGAATGGTGAAAATCCGTTCGGCCACTTTGGAGATATCAACGTCTAAAGTCAAGGAAACCTGCAGGCTTGAGGAAGCAGCAGAACATCCCATTGGTTTGTGAACTGGGGTTTCTAATTTTGGCCGTCACCATCTTGTTTTTTTGCAACAAGTGAGCAGAAGTGACCATATTTGGGCTGCGGTGGAGTAACGTAGAGACGCCATAGACATCTCTGGTAGAGACTTGTCAATCACAGTGTAGCCCCGCCCTAAAGCATCCCCTGCTTTATGGTCTGTGTGACTCTAAATGGACCATAATGTACTAAATGAACATCATGCTGTATTGAAGAAGACTTGAAACTAGAGATTGAGACATAAACTCATGTTTACAATGTTTACTGAGGTAATAAATCAAGAGAGAAGTAGAGTCATTTTCTCATAGACTTCTATACAACCAGAGGAGTCGCCCCCTGGTGGACACGAGAGAGAATGCAGGTTTAAGACACTTCTACGTCACTTTTTCGGAATTGAAGGTTGCCGCCTGATCCGACCACAGAGGCATCCTTTGCACCATTTGTCATCTGCACATGCTCAGTGTGTGACAGTTAATTAAGTCGACTTGGTGGGGTCTCGCCTTTAAATCTGCCTCGGCCCTTTAATTAGACGTGGGTTTAAATATTTTAGGGTTGTCAAGCTTCACACATTAGAGAAGTCAATCTGGGTTTTATAACGTTCAGTAATGTCAGTGAGAGTGTTGTTTGCATGCCAGAGAAACGAGGAAATGACTTCCGACTTTGACCTGAACCAGCGAGGAACTAGCAACCAATGAGGAACCGTGACTGTTCTCACTTTCTGCAGAGCTTCATACAACTATATACTTTAGATAATAACACACTTATTGTGTCCCCAGTTAAAAGAAATGCAGTTAGTTTTAAAAAGCGAAGGAAGGAATAATGATCTGACTTGACGTAACTGTATTTAGCTCTCTCTGCCTCTGATCTGGTCCCACATTTAGCCTCTTTGAACAAAAGGACTGCATCTCATTATCTTCCAGGCTCGCTCACTGACAGACACTTTGATATTGATTCATATTTGCCTTGTGAGAATGTGTGTTGGCGCTGTGGCGCTCTGCTCATCGCTGCTCTTATATTACATTCATCAGTCACTGGTTTGTTCCTGCAGTAAAGACACCGGGAGACGCTTTCTGCTCATTTTGTAACCCAGCAGAATGTAAACCAACATGACGGAAGGCTACAAAATTGCTTTCCCACCTATTTTTAACCTTCGCTAAGTCCCGCCCCTCGAACGCAGACCGGCCAATAATAGCGTTATCAACAACGTTATCTTTTTAACCTGTTTTCATCCTGGATTTATCCTTCAAACACATATTGTAGAGTAGACCCTTTTGAACGCGTCTCTCTGAAATCGCCTTTTCGTTTCTCCACAAATTAGATAATATTAATGCAGGAAGTGCAGTTAGTGACAGTGTGGGGTAGCAGCTGGGGGGCGGGGCTTAGGTGCAGCATCTTATGAAGCTGAAGTTGGACTTATTTTTCATTGCATTTAAAGATCTGAATCGCCTCAAAACCTGATGCCAACTCTGAGCATTGTTGCCGAATGGTTTGTGTCTTTTGTCGTTGTTCATTTACTCACAGCAACAGTCGGGGCTTCTTTTTTTCGCCGCTTGTTTGTAGTTTTTCTTTTGCTCGACGGTGCCAGGATGCCCACCCACTCACCAAACTGCCTGCATCTCAGAACTGAAGACAGGAAACAGTGAGAGGGAGTTAAGTTGCATCAGGGCCAAATATGTAAATGAGATTAAAAACAGAATGAGACTCGACAGATGAAAGTATTGTCAGAAAATGTTTGTTGTTTTTGCAATTAAAACATTAGTCTTGTCGTGTTCTTCCAGAATGTTTAACACATTGTGTCTTGAGCATCAAGTTACTGCACAACTTATGTATGAAACAACTCGTCCTCAAAACTAAACGACACGATAGGTTGTTTACCAATCACTCCCAAGACGACATGTATGACCGTTAGAGAGTGCAAGTGACAGGAGCATGCTGGGAAACGGTCGCAGTTAACTACGTGCTTAAGTTAGGGAAAGATCATGGTTTGGTTTAAGATGAGGACGCTTGTTGCTTCACGAACGCACGTAAGTTAAAATAAGTCAACATTTCATACGAGACTCAAACAGCGGTCTACCGGGTGAAAGTCCTGTGTTTGTAACTTAGATTACATATGTAAGTTAAGTATGTTACTTGAGTTAACTTCGGTACATAAGTTAATTACGTCACGTGAGTTAACTTACGCATATGCAATTCAAAATAAGTCAACATTTCATACGAGACTCGAACAGCGGTCTACCGGGTGAAAGTCCTGTTTGTCTGCGTCGCTCCATTCATGATTGCTACAGCCACTAGAGGTCACTGCCTAACAATGTACGGAATACGGGTTGTAAAATACTGCTCGCACAGACGAGCTGCACGGACATTGAGAGGACAGTCGGTCTGGTGTCAAACCAAGAACACGATGTTTCCCAAACCTTAACAATGTGCTGCGAGGGCCTTCATTTCCTTCTGTCTCTCTTGAACAACACATCATACAGTTGTGCGCTTGGCTAACAGGATTGTTAAAACGAGACAACTTTTGTTTTGGCCTTTGGTCAAGTTACTCACAGAATTAACATGAATCAGCTGCAGTTGCTGAGTTGTTTTTGAACCACTGAAAGTGTCAGTGGAAGGAGAAACTGATACAGGAATGAGTTAAACGTTTGCTAACAGAAAAGAAGAAGAAAAAGAGCGAGGAGAGATGAAAGCCTCTGGCAGTTCTGAATCTATTGAATCAGGGTCACTTTTGAAGGTAGTGAAGCACAAATGGAGACGTTGATGAAGTGGACTCCCAGAAAATGGAGATGACGTCTGAAAGCAGTAACCCCCCCCTCTCACTCGCTCTCTCTCTCTCGCTCTCTCTCTCGCTCTCTCTCTCTCCCTCTCTCTCTCCCTCTCTCTCTCTCTCTCTCTCTCTCTCTCTCTCTCTCTCTCTCTCTCTCTCTCTCTCTCTCCCTCTCTCTCCCTCTCTCTCCCTCTATCTCTCCCTCGCCCTCTCTCTCTCTCTCTCTCTCTCTCTCTCTCTCTCTCTCTCTCTCTCTCTCTCTCCTCTCTCTCTCTCTGACCCTGGAGCTTCAGAAGTGATAACAGCACTTAAGTCCCATCCCCTCCCTCACAAACAGATACTTCCTGTACCGATGGAGCACAGCGATAGAGCCGCCGCCGAAAAGACAACTTCTTTTTTGTCGCTCATTTCAGCCTCCCCAAACACCCCCGCTCCCTATCTTCTGATACGCCACATCACAAGACCCTTCATGGTACATCACGTCCATCTCATAATGAAGTTTTAATGGAAACTGTTCATCATCAAACTGTCATCTTCGGTTCTCCTCTCTTCCCCAACTTGTTTGTGCTTCGCTTTGAAAGAAGTACAGAGAAGTTGTTCTCGTTTATTTTGTGGACAGTTCATGAAATAGTTTAATTGCTGTATTTGTTACATAAATAATCACATGGCGGTGGTTCGCTCAGCTTAATGAACTTTACTTTTTAGATGTTTGTTTTTTTTTGCTTTTGGATTAAACTGAAGCGACTAAACTCATGAACGGTCACATTTAACTTTTGTGACATTTGGAAAAGTTCCCCCTTCAGTTGGCTGGAGCCCTTGTGTCTCTCTCTCCCTCCCTCCCTCCCTCCCTCGCTCTGATGTGTTGAATAGAGCTTGTTATTGTGTTGTTGTTGTGTTTGGGTGGGGAATGCTGCGAGTGGGACTGACTCGCTCCTGAAGTCAGATTTCTTTCTGTCCCGTCTCTCTGGTCGTGAGGCTGCAGCACAACAAACGGCAGCATTGTCAACTCGCTGACCTCACTTCTCTTTTTGCCTCTCGCTCATATTTCCCTCTCTCCCGTCTGTTGGTGCGTGGCGGTGGGGAGGGAACGGGATGAGGTAGTTCAGGTTGTCTCTTGGTTGTTTGGACCCGGCTGACCGATGCGGACTAAAGCTCCGATTCGCTCTGAGGATCCACTGGGCGGCTTGAAAAGAGGTAAAAGATGAAGTGATTCATTCCTGTTGCTTAGTGGGGCGATACAGCTTGTTTGTGTCGATATTTACTTCGTACTCTATTGACTTGGTTCTGGGCTGGATGTTCCATTGCAAGTACACATGAGAGTTTTGGTTTTAACTGGTTTATATTACTTGACTTAAATGGGTTTGTCTGAGTGTAAATCCTGTGTAATTCAGTGTATCTGATGAAGAACATGTCTTGGAATGACGGTAGAACGTGGTGGATTTTCTGTGTTTTACCTCCTTTGAGAATCCTAAAGTAGTAAATATTGGTACAAAATTCCATTAAGATCTGGTTTAGTCTTCACAAGCTCAGACTGAATCCACGGTCACTGCAAATAGCTCCTAACATGCAAGATATTACATGTGTGCGGAGAATGGATGCAGCCATGTTGCTGCTGCACGCTGACCTACCTGCACAGCCGAATTATTTCATGTCCAAGTAACTTTAAACGTTGTTAAATAAGTGTAATCTCGTGACATGGATGTCCTGTAAAACGTTGAGCCATACCTTATGAATATGCATTTAACATGCAACAGGTGAGATGTGACTGTGATGTGTTGCATCGACCGTGTAACTCCTCACACAAACACCAAATGATGTCACCGTTCAGCAGCAGACAAGTGTCGACACTCTGCAAATGAACTATTATGTGCAAACACAATATGATGCCCTAATATTAGAATGCTAATATGCTGTGCTAGCATTAGTATGCGGATAAGGCTGAGCTGTGAAATGCCTTCAGTTGCCTTCTAACTTGAGGGTGCTACGTGCTAGCGTGCTAACGTGTGGTCGAGGTCGGGTTGTAGATGCAGACTGGGAGAGACGGATGATAGTTTTGGACGCGCCGTAATAACACGTATTGGTGGAGTGTTGCCTCGTCAGTTGTTTGTTGTGACGTGGGCGACTTCATTGAGGGTTCCAGCTTGTTTTGAGGCGCTACAATGTTTCAGTTTTACCTAAATTGGCGGCGTTGCTTCTGCATTGCTTGGGAAGTGATTGTCACAGATGCTTCACATTGCACAGTTTCTATTTTTATATCAAAATATTATTATTATCTTCCTTTAAATAAGACGTGTGCTTACGTAAGCTTGTGCAAACCAATTTCAACCAATACTGATCCCAGCCAGCCCACTGTTCAGGGGACTAATCAAGCAAGAAGGATTTTATTCAATGTCTGCAAAAGTGCAGTTCAAGCCTGGAAAACAGAAGTGCATCGTCCCAGTCCAAAGAAAACAATAGTTTCTGCCTCGAAAACTGCAAGAGTGCATAATCTGAGCCAATCTAACAACAGATGGAGCAACACCTGTGCCACTTTATTAAATGTCAAACAACCATAAACCAACAAAAAGGCTGCAATGTTGCAGAACTGAAAACTTTCAGAATCAAAATGTCTGTAGAAAATATTCCTCCTCAACAGTCGATTTAAATCCGTTGCAAGTTCAGTTTAACAGAAAGCTCGAAACTAAAACGAACCAGAGTTCTTAACCATCACCTTTAATAAAAGCTGCAACACTTCTGCTTTTTAAATGTCACGAGAGACGCTGTCGTGATATCGACGGCAGCAAATTAAGAAATCATCAGGTATCGTTTGAACGATTTCTTCCTGCATGTTTAGTGACCACATAGTGGATAATTGGACACTGAGGAGCTCTGAACGTGTGTGTGGTGATTAAATGTGGGCCCTGAACGCACCGCAGCCGAACCAAGTGAACTCTCCAATAAACATCTGCACAATTATGACTTTTAATATTATTATTCCTGTTTCGGTGCAGATGGCATCTACGTAAGAGGACAACAAGAACACGGTTTACAAAGAGCTGTCGTGAGTCTTTAGCATAAAGAACAAAGAGAGCTCATTACAGGAGCCCTCAGGAGGCTTCAGGAGAGCGGAGGACACCAGGGAGTGATTGTGGTCGTCGTGTTGCTGGTTGTCGGCGCTGCTCATTAACAGCCATGATAATGAGGAACAAATGCGCTCCTCCTTCCTGTCGCTTCCTGTCACACGTCCTTGTACTGTGGCGGTCGCCGGCAGAATTAAATGTTCCTGTGAAATGTGGAGTCTTAAACCTGGAGATCACGGCTGCTTTTAAAGCTGCTGGATTAAAGTAGAACGTGCGGCGTCACCTGTGAAACCCTGCTGGGGGAAGTCTCACCTCACTTCCTGAATTTTGAATAATCGACGGTTTTCCAGATGGTTTCTCGTGCATGAACACTGGTGACTCGTTTATCGTCCTCGGGGTTGACGGTAAGTTCCCACGTGACCTGAATGCAGCACGAAGCGGGGGGGGGGGGGGGGGGGGACAGGGCAGCGTCCAGCTGGCCATGTGGATGACAGGAGGGACATTTTAATCACAGCAGGACAGTCCGCTCACCGCTGAGGAGGTGAAAGGTCAGCTCTCAGTGGAGGGAGGGGGGTTCAAGCACACTCAGGTCCTCTTTAATAATCACATGATGTGACTTATAGTTGTCGTTTTGTTCGTTAATCCATGTTTATTCAACCTCTGTCTTTATTAAAGTGATGTCTGAGAGAAGTTTCTGTACTGTTGCCAACACCTTACCTGAGCTTTGACTCTCAAACCAAAGCATTCTTGCACACCTTCGCAACGAGGAATGTCTTCTACAAAAATCGTTTTCATTCTTTAAAGTTCTTAATTGTTAAATGTTGTTAAAACGCAAGCGCCTGTAGAGGAGATGTCGCTAAAGTAAATATGCCAACATTTGCATTTGAATCAGGAACGATCAGATACATTTTTGTTTTTCTCTTAAGGCCAAAATGCAATCAGAGCTCATGCAATTGCCCAATTAGGCAATGTTTAATTGCCCTGAAATTTGTCCCAAAATATCATCTCATTTAATGAGACTTTTCTTAATAAACTTTCCTCTTTTATTCACATAATCCTCTTTGTGTGCACATTATGTTCAACACATTTCAGAGCCACTAAGATAAAAGTAAGTCTTAAATGCTGCTTCCTCTAAACTCTCTGGACGAGTCCAACGAGAGAAAGTCCTCGACCACAAATACAAACATACGCACAACCCCGCGATCTCCGTCACGGGCTCCAGTGTGATCCTCGAGCTGTGAAAAGGGTCTAATTGCATTGAGCTTAAGTCAGGCCGCTGTGGAATACTAATATGTGTGTAAGGGGGCTCAGAGTTAAGGCCATAAGCTGCAGTGCAAAGAGAAGATTGAATAGCATTTCCTCCCCAACTCCTCTGCCTCTCACTATGGGAACCACAGGGCCTCCTGGGGTGGAATTCCCAGCAGAAAAAAGGGTTTTACTGTATTTATTTATTTGCCCCAGACTGTTGTGTACCCCCCCCCCCACCACACACACACACACACACACACAGCGTCGTCTCCTGCTGTGTGCTCTTGGCAGCCCACAGCGACATGCCTTTCACGGACACACACACACACACACACACACACACACACACCATCCTGTCATAAAAGTGCCAGCCGGCTCAATAAGGAGCATGTTTGTTCGGAGCGTTCTGGAACTCCAGTTCCTCCCGTCGAACCCCAGAGACCCGGAGAGGAAGCCGGAGGACGACTGGAGTCAAGTGCTTCCTGTAAAAGGGATGGAAAAAAAAAAAGAGTTAAAACGAAAGGGATCTTCAGCTCGATGGGCTTCAAAGGATGTGCAGCCCAGAGGCAGTGGTGTGAGATTCAAGCGCTTTGTAGTTGATAGTTTGTGCCGATATCGCGAGACGGAAGTTCTTCCAACCAGAGACGTTTTTTTTTTGCAGTTTAGCCGAAACTCAGCATGTTTCTATCGGTCCACTTGAAAAAAGTCATATTTAACAGTTCGATTATTGAAGATTTGTACTGAGGCAGGATATTGTACGTTTTGTAAACTAACTCTAATAATGAAACATGACTCATCGGCTCCTCCAGCATCAGTTGGTGTCAACATTTCATCCTCTTCTGTTTATTGTGGTGGTTTCAGCATGTAGTGTCTCCTCTCACTGCCTGTAGGTATGATTCATTACACGCCTCCGTTACTACACACTCAACATAAACACAACATGACCCCACTTAATACTGTGTGTGTGTGTGTGTGTGTGTGTGTGCCAGCT
Source organism: Melanostigma gelatinosum (assembly GCF_949748355.1). Lineage (NCBI taxonomy): Eukaryota > Metazoa > Chordata > Actinopteri > Perciformes > Zoarcidae > Melanostigma > Melanostigma gelatinosum. Next base: position 2,253,989 of record NC_136655.1, on the reverse strand, counting down.
TTGTTACCACACATCCGATGTTTTGGTGCCCTCCGCGTTTGGCTGAATCAGGAAGTGTGAGTGTGTGTGTGTGTGTTGGAAATACTGATTTAGAGGTGAGAGGTGTGTGTTCATTGTGCGTATAAACACATTTACACTCACACAATGTGGCAAACACAGAAAAAAAAAGCTTTCTGTGCCACGGTGACGTCTCTCAGTCACAACAGCTGTCGGTGTAAACACACATTATTCTCTCAGGCTGAGGTCACGCTGGCCTCAGAGTGTGTGTGTGTGTGTGTGTTTGTGTGTGTGTGTGTGTGTGTGTGTGTGTGGGTGTGTGTGGGTGTGTGTGTGTGTGTGTGCGTGTGTGTGTGTGTGTGTGTGTGTGTGTGTGTGTGAGATCTCCACGTCAGCTCTCGGCCCTGGCACACTGAGGGAGAGTTGACGTAACACAGAAGTGCGTCTGTGATGACAGAACAATCAGAAAACTTGCAAGCAGCCCTTTTTTAACCAAACTTCAACCTGATTTTCAGACTTGTGTGACTTTGAAGTGACGCTCGTGGCCTACATTCATGCACCATAGTCTGAGTTGAAGGTGTTGAGGTTTGAGTTGTTTCTTTAAGTCATGATAACGTCGGCAGCGTAGCTCCAGGGGCGGCAATGTCTGTCGCAATGTTGGTCCAACCTTAACCTTTCACAATAAAAGCCAGAGTCACACAGCATAATGTTGGCAGGCGAGTATTTTGCATTTTTGTGTTGTTTCTTGGTGACGTCGCCCCCGTGACACAAAGGCCTTAAGTCATGTCTTTTTATCTGCTGTGTTAAAATACTGACGCGATGCTCTACAGCCTGGTTTGTTGCCTGTGCCTGCAACATTGACATTTGCCCCAAACACAGAGTGACCACGCTGCTTTTAAAGTTTGTGTTTGTGAAAACCTGTCGACACTCATTAAATCTTCCTTTTGTTGTCTTCTCTGTTTGCTCTCCAGCGTCTGATCAGGATGCGGCGGTGAAACTTGACCAGGAGCGGGCCGAGATCGTCGCCAAATATGACAAGGTGTGGTAAGCGCTCCGCCCAGCCGGCAGCGAGCGTACTTTACCCTGAAAAAGCTTCTGTGGTGGTGAAATCCATCCATGGATCACCGCCTTGTTGCCCGTGAAACACAACAATACCAGCAATCTGCCGCTGCGTGTTCTCCATATTTTCACGAGTTCATCAAAGGCTGTGATTTCAATGCAAGAGCCACATTCATGGTCCACAGTGTGTGTAAAGTTCAGTCGGCTGCACACTCACTGTGTCAGATGGGCAGTGTGAGACAGAAGTGTGTGTTTTAAAAGAGAATAATGTGTCTGTACATTCACTCCTGTACAGTTTCCATAGTGTGTGTGTGTGTGTGTGTGTTATTTATTTAGCTGGTGTGTTTCTGCTGAGGGTGGAGATGAATTTAGAAATATTTCACCTCAACATCTGGTCGTCAGACTGACCTGTGAGACCATGGACAGGCCTTCTGTCTCTGTGGCTGTAGCAGAATATTAACAGCAGGCGAGGTGAGCGCTTCGTGACTTGGTTCTGTAGCGTCTTGCTCGACGTTCTCAGATTGTCCCGTGAACTTTTCCTCACATCCACATTTCTGTAACATGGGATTTTTGTCATTCAGATTCTTGAATAAACGGCCAGAAATCTGCTTAGAAATCATTAAAAAGGAGCTTCAGAACGTGCGGAATCACCACATTTTGAAGTTTCCCTCCGTATCAAAGTATTCCAGTGATAGTTCTCTGTACAGTACTACAATACAAACAGGAGCTGCTAGTCGCTAACTCTGCATACTTTTGATGCTGCCATATTGCCAAAATGTGAACTATTACAGGCTAAAAATAACATGAGCAACGTTGTACTTCCTGTTTACATTCCACAAAGCATTATGGGAACCCAGAAACTATAATGGACGTGGATTTAAGTTTGTTTCTGTTGCATCAGTCTGAGACTCATTTTTCAGTGCAACAAAGCCTCAAATCCACTTGCGACATTTTCATACTTCTGTACTTCATGGTGTGAGCTTCGCGTTGACTCTTATTCAACTTTTTTTGTCCTCTTTCCGTCCCATTTGTTCTTTTCCTCACACACTCTTTGATATTCTCTCCCTGCTCGTCCCTCTTCCTCATCCTTCCTCTCACGCTCCCACTGTGGGTTCTCTGTGTCGTTGGTCCGTGATGGTGAATTCACTATAGAGCCAGTTTCTGGCCTGGAGTCAGACGGTGACGCAGGTGGGCGTCTGGCTGTTCATTTCACACCTGTTAATCACACACACACGCGCACACACACACACGCACGCACAGTTTCTCATGAACACACTCACGCCCACACACTTTCCCCAAGGGTGGCGGAGTCGTGGCTCCCCTCCTAATGTAGCAGCCAATCAAACCATGATTCTCTGCCCCTGAAGAACGTGGGTGGCATGTAATCTGCAGCTCAATCAGGAGTCGCTCTTCAGTTTATTCCAGCGCTCAACGGGCATCAGGAGAGAAACTGCAGCGCTGCAACTAATTATGATCTACACCGTCGGTTGTTTTTCAGATTCGTAGTTTTCGTCTTTAAAAGGTCAGAAAAGTCTCCAAAGTGCACGTCACACTTTGATCCTAATGTTTCAAATGGACGACTCATTTTTACTTTGTTGATTCTAGTTTTTGTGTTTATTCCCATTTCTTCGTGCTGCTGAATTTATCTGGTTGATTACAGCAGTATGAACCCCCAAAAAAGTGATTTAATTGCACAAAACGGATCAAAAGGATGCAGAAATAATAAGATGAAGATGCTGATTTGTTGAAAGTCTGAAGTCGGACTCATTTAAAATGCTTGTTTTCTGAACGTAGTTTGGATTAAACAGAGCGATGCTATGCTAACATTGAAGCTGCTCCATCAGCACTCACTGAGTTAACGTCTAAAAACCCAAAGTGCATCTCATCTGTTCCCAGTTGGCCGTCTGTCCGTCTTCATGTGATACCGACACTGTTCTCTCCTTGACTCCAGGGGAAAGAGGCCACCGTGGAGCCCTGGGAGGACACCAACTTCCACCTCTACAAAGTCATCGACCGCTTTGGCTTCGTTCAGTAAGGACTCGCACAGAAACAACACCGTGACCGGTCATCACTCCTAATAACTAAAGTCAGAACCAGTCAGAGCCCACTTTGAGCGATATTGAAGGGAGCAGGGAGAAGATGAGAGGCTGAGAGGAGAGTGTTTGTGGCTCAGACAGCACTGTGCTGGAGTGTTTCAGATATATATTTATAGAGGATACAGATATATATAGGCTGGCACATGCCGGCGGGAAGCAGCCTGGTTAGCCACAATCACAGGGCATCAGTGTTAGCATAGAGTGGTACGATGCACACCATAGGCGGTGGAAGATGGAGGGAGGAAAGAACAGAGAACATCGGGGTTGTGTGACGTTTGACGGGGACAGAAGTAGCCTGAGGTGAGGTCACTGGCTGGGTAGAAGAAGAATGATGCTTTTCCCCGAAAGTTGTGTCTGGTTCGAGAAGAGCTCTGTTGCGTCTGTTGATCTATTTATATAAAACCAGGAAATACCTTGTGTGTCATCGCTTAACTCGTGACAATTAAAAACAGCACACCTCATCAGGACTCATGTCTGCAGTGAGCTCACCTGTGTGGCACGGCTCGCTCTCATTGAGTTATTTTAAGCGTCTCTTATTTCTTAATAACGTCCTCGTTATTTCCTGGAAAAAGTGACCTCATTTGGAGTTAATCTTTTTTTTAAGAGGAAAGTTTGTTTGTTGAAAGGAATTTTTAGTTTGTTCTTGTTGCTGTTTTGCTTTGATCCTAAAATGTGAAAGCCATCGTAGACATGTTGGCACAACAGCTCAACTGTCACTTTTCATCTTGATGTTGACACATTGTTGTTTGTTAAAAACAAGAAGGAAGCAAAGAGAAAATAGTGCCAAATATTCATCAGCAGAGATCAAACATGCATTTTCAGCTGACCTCATTAAAATCTTAATTTTATTGTTTATTTATTGAAATCATAATTTGAACTTGAAAATGTCCACAAAGCATTGTTATCTTCCACAAAGGTTTGTGTTGTTGAATTATTAAATACAAGAATAAATAAAAATGCAACATATAAAATGTAACCTGATACAAGTACGTGAACGTGAAAATGATAATTGAAAGTTTTTACTCAAATAACAGAAACATGTGGAAAAAGAATGATTCTATTTTGGAGTTACATTTTCATTATCACGCTCATATTACTCTCTTAATAAAGTCCCCTGTGGGCTTCCGTACATGCAGTGTGGCTGTAAAGAGAAAAGAAAAGCAAAGTAACTCCTGCAGGAATGGAGGAACGTCTGATCTGTTTGCTGTTCGTGTGACCGCTGACATGTTTGATGTTCCTGTCGGAGAGAGAGAGACGACCCGGATTTCACTCCGTTGGTTCATCGATCAGCTCTGTTGTTTTCTGACAGCGTCGACTAAACTATGATTCTTCCACTGCACGAAGAAACGAACTACAAACTCCGAGGTCCTCGTTCACTCCTTCTCTTTCTTCTTCTCTCTTCAGTAAGAATGAACTTCCATCCTCTGACTCAGTGGAGCAGAAGGTGAGTTACTGCATTACGTCTCTTTCAAATAAATCTCAATGTTATTGCCACCATCTTAAAGATAATAAACTCCCTTTTTCCTGTTTGCATTGTTCCTCACATGCCTGATGTTGAGTGTATAAGTGATGTATTTGTGATATTAAAACCCAATTCCTGATCCCAGAGCTGACAGATGTGCTTTGTGCTGATCAACGTCTACAGAAGGATCGAATGCATCTCGACGGCTTCGAACCGCTTTGAACATACGGCGTGAACACGTCGCTGCGACAGCGATTCCCAGCGGACGCAGAAAGAACTCGACGAGAGGAAGTTATTAACGTGTCGCTTCTTCTCTCCGCTCAGCAAAAACAGGTGGAGGTGGAGAGGACCGGGAAATGGCTGAAGATGCTGAAGAGTTGGGACAAATACAAGGACACCGAGAAGGTGATCTACCGTTTGTTTGTCTTCTGTTTGCCGCAACGTCTCCTCCTCCTCCTCCTCCTCCTCCTCCTCCTCCTCCTCCTCCTCCTTCTCCTCCCTCTAAAATATATATGTCAGTACTGTGTGGTAGTGGAGGAAGTACTATAAGTAAAAGAAGCAATACCGCTTTGTCAAAATGCTTTGTTACAAGTAAAAGTTTTAAATTCAAGATTTCTCTAAAGTCAATGTAGAAAGTATTAAAGTAAAACTACTAGTGTGGCAGAACCGTCCCTTTCAGAGAGTTCTATTATGATATATATCTATATCTATATCTATATCTATAGATATAGATATATATCTCTATAGACAGTACTTAAATGTGTTGCAGTATAGTGTGTGTATCAGTCCTGGCTGCTTCATTGCCTCCTTTGTTCTTTCGTGGCGGGTTGTGTTGCGGTGTTGCCTGGGATTCATGGCGTGGGCTTTGAAATGTGGAACGCACTCGTGTCTGGCACCAAGAGCTCAGCGAGACGCGTTCTGTGGCGTCGCGTCCTCTTTAGTTTCAAATAAATGTGAACCGGCCGAGGACACGGAGGAGCAGCTCAGTCCCCGTCTCTCCGTCACACACGCACCAGTTGGACCTGGTCTGTTCTAGTCTGGCTCAGCTGGACCTGGTCTGTTCTAGTCTGGCTCAGTTGGACCTGGTCTGTTCTAGTCTGGCTCAGTTGGACCTGGTCTGTTCTAGTCTGGCTCAGTTGGACCTGGTCTGTTCCAGTCTGGCTCAGTTGGACCTGGTCTGTTCTAGTCTGGCTCAGTTGGACCTGGTCTGTTCTAGTCTGGCTCAGTTGGACCTGGTCTGTTCTAGTCTGGCTCAGTTGGACCTGGTCTGTTCTAGTCTGGCTCAGTTGGACCTGGTCTGTTCTGGTCTGTTTCGTCCAACGTTGACGATCAGCAGATGAAATCATGTGGTGTTGTTGTACATTTGTTGTCGTAACGATCTTTTTAAACTTGTTTGACGTCGGCGCCCGATGATGACATCACTTGTTTGTCACCTGAGGGAGACGTACCTGTAAATAAACAGCTTCACCTGAAGCTTTCTCTGCCCTACAGTCCTACTGTCGCTGCATACAAACAGTGCGATCTGCTGATTGTCGGCCATGTTTGTTTTGGTGCAAGAACACGAGACAGTTGTTCTGGTGGGACGTTCTGTGGTCGTTTCCCACATCTGTGCAACCCTGTGGAAACAACAACAACAACAACAAACACCTTCTGACGAGCTCCAGGTGACGAGATAAATAATAATCTGGTCACTGTGACGACACAGTACATGAAAAGATGCACAGATTCACAGCCGTGTAAATGTTGACACGCGTGTTCGAGCACACACACACACACACACACACACAGAGTGAAAGGATGATTAGTGGTGACAGATGCTCTCATTGACTCGCTCATCAGAGCCTAATTACAAAGGCTGTTGCACTAGAAACGAGCGAGTCCCACGTGTGGTGATACGAGGTTGATGGAGTGCTTTTGATACACACACACACACACACACACACGACATAATGTCATGAATCTAAGGTGATCACACACGTACATACGCTGACATGCAGGCGAGTTCATTAACATCATCTCTGTAAACCAGTTTTCTCTACAGGGTTTTATTTCAAAGAAACATTTCATGTTAAAGATCAAATATGGAAAAATAAAATCTCGTATCTGAGTCGTATTACGCATTCTTCTCTTAATTAATAGATTCACTGTTTTGTCTATAAAGTGTCATAAAATAGAGTAAACAACCCAAGATAACATCGACAGGTGTCTCGTTTTGTCCGACCAGCAGTCCAAAACTTACAAAACATTCCGTCTGTTGTTGTTTGCGACAAAGAAGAGCAGAAATGGTTCCACTCCTCACCTGCAGCCTCGGGGTAGTGAACACGGTCCCTCCCGTCAATCACCTGAGCAGCACATTCAAAGTCACCTCCCATATCTGCCGTATAAGCGTTCCGGCCGGTCGGCTTTCAAAAAGCTGTGGACGGAGAATTCACTGCTCCGATTAGCTTTGCTGTTCCAGCAGTTTGGGTTTTAAGACTTAATCTTCTCGCCCCGGAGTCCGCAATGATTTTCTGTCTCTTTTGTGGAGCGCTGAATTACTTTGGACTGTTCTGCATGCATGGCAGTCTCTGTATCTCTCTCTCCTCTCTCCTCTCTCTCTCTGTCTCTCTTTCTCCCTCTCTCTGTCTCTCTCTTTCTCCCTCTCCTCTCTCTCTTTCTCCCTCTCCTCTCTCTCTCCCTCTCCCTCTCTCTGTCTCTCCCTCTCCCTCTCTCTGTCTCTCCCTCTCCCTCCTCTCTCTCTTTCTCCCTCTCCTCTCTCTTTCTCCCTCTCTCTCTCTCTGTCTCTCTCTTTCTCCCGCTCCTCTCTCTCTCTTTCTCCCTCTCCTCTCTCTCTCTCTCCCTCTCCCTCTCTCTGTCTCTCCCTCTCCCTCCTCTCTCTCGTTCTCCCTCTCCTCTCTCTTTCTCCCTCTCTCTCTCTCTGTCTCTCTCTTTCTCCCGCTCCTCTCTCTCTCTTTCTCCCTCTCCTCTCTCTCTCCTCTCTGTCTCTCTCTCCCTCTCTCCCTCTCTCTCTCTGTCTCTCTCCCTCTCCCTCTCTCTGTCTCTCCCTCTCCCTCTCTCTGTCTCTCTCTCTCTGTCTCTCGCTTTCTCCCTCTCCTCTCTCTCTCGCTCTCTCTCTCGCTCTCTCTCTGTCTCTCTCCCTCTCCCTGTCTCTCCCTCTCCCTCTCTCTGTCTCTCCCTCTCCCTCTCTCTGTCTCTCCCTCTCCCCTCTCTCGCTTTCTCCCTCTCCTCTCTCTCTCTCTTTCTCCCTCTCCTCTCTCTCCTCTCTCTCTCTCTTTCTCACTCTCCTGTCTCCCTCTCCTCCCCCCTCTTTCTCTCTCTCTCTTTCTCCCGCTACGTCTCTCTCTCTCTCTCTCCTCTCTCTGTCTCTCTTTCTCACTCTCCTGTCTCTCTCTCCTCCCCCCTCTCTCTCTCTCTCTTTCTCCCGCTACGTCTCTCTCTCTCTCCCCCCTCTCTCTCTCTTTCTCCCGCTACGTCTCTCTCTTTCTCCCTCTCCTCTCTCTCTCTCCTCTCTGTCTCTCTCTTTCTCCCTCTCCTCTCTCTCCTCTCTCTGTCTCTCTCTTTCTCCCTCTCCTCTCTCTCCTCTCTCTGTCTCTCTTTCTCACTCTCCTGTCTCTCTCTCCTCCCCCCCCTCTCTCTCTCTTTCTCCCGCTACGTCTCTCTCTCTCTCTCTTTCTCCCTCTCCTCTCTCTCTCTCCTCTCTGTTTCTCTCTTTCTCCCTCTCCTCTCTCTCTCCTCTCTGTCTCTCTCTTTCTCCCTCTCCTCTCTCTCCTCTCTCTGTCTCTCTTTCTCACTCTCCTGTCTCTCTCTCTCTCCCCCCCTCTCTCTCTTTCTCCCGCTACGTCTCTCTCTTTCTCCCTCTCCTCTCTCTCCTCTCTCTGTCTCTCTCTTTCTCCCTCTCCTCTCTCTCCTCTCTCTGTCTCTCTTTCTCACTCTCCTGTCTCTCTCTCCTCCCCCCCCTCTCTCTCTCTTTCTCCCGCTACGTCTCTCTCTCTCTCTCTTTCTCCCTCTCCTCTCTCGCTCTCCTCTCTGTTTCTCTCTTTCTCCCTCTCCTCTCTCTCTCCTCTCTGTCTCTCTCTTTCTCCCTCTCCTCTCTCTCCTCTCTCTGTCTCTCTTTCTCACTCTCCTGTCTCTCTCTCATCCGCCCTCTCTCTCTCTCTTTCTCCCTCTCCTCTCTCTCTCTCCTCTCTGTTTCTCTCTTTCTCCCTCTCCTCTCTCTCTCCTCTCTGTCGCTCTCTTTCTCCCTCTCCTCTCTCTCCTCTCTCTCTCTCTCTTTCTCCCGCTACGTCTCTCTCTCTCCCCTCTCTCTCTCTCTCTCTTCTCTCTGTCTCTCTCTTTCTCCCTCTCCTCTCTCTGTCTCTCTTTCTCACTCTCCTGTCTCTCTCTCTCTTTCTCCCTCTCCTCTCTCTCTCTCCTCTCTGTCTCTCTCTTTCTCCCTCTCCTCTCTCTCCTCTCTCTGTCTCTCTTTCTCACTCTCCTGTCTCTCTCTCCTCCCCCCTCTCTCTCTCTCTCTCTTTCTCCCGCTACATCTCTCTCTCTCTCTCCCCTCTCTCGCTCTCTCTCCCTCTCTCCCCCCACAATCTCTCCTGGAGCTCGTCCAGCCAGATGTTCGTGGTTCATCTTGCTTGTTGCTCGGGGATGAGTGCCGAGTACAAACGCTGTATCTCTGACATCTTTGACGAGCTCCCAGCAGCTTGCTCGATGGCTTTTTCGCTACTTTGAATCATCTTTTTGGGAACTGCCTGCAGCTCAGAGTCTCTGTGGTCTGCAGCAACATCAACCTTTCAACAGATAAAACTGTATTTCTTTCTCCACTTTGCTTGTTTCAACTTTCCTGGCATCATGTTGATGTGATGAGTTATGTTTTATTTCGTCTTTTTGTTTTTGTAAAGATATAAAACGGAGCAAATCAGCCAATTCTCACCTTTAAGAAGCTGGAAGCAGTGAAGATATTTAGTTTAATAAACGACGTAAACAGATCATCAGAAAAGTTGTTTTTTAATATGCTTTAATGACAAAATAAAATAAGAATCAGGGATAAAAGACAATATACAAAACAATGATTAAATCCTAAAAACTAAGCCTGTAACATTACTCCAAAAGTAAAGCCAGTTTAAAAAGAAATGTCTTTATTTTAAAACATATGGAGAGAGCTAAAGGCATGAAAACTCTTCATGGGAGATTTATAAGAAAAACCTTTTTCTACTTTGCAAAGACGAATTATTAATAAGAAAAAGATTAAATGTGAGGAGTATTTTTATGTCAGGTCTTTCATCATAACTGTGTGATATCTAATTAAATTGCTGCCTGAGGTTTCTGCAGACTATAAACCTGAATAACAACCTGGTCTACATGTGGAGGGTGTTTCCTCTTTGAAGGCCTTTCTAACAACTCCTGCTGTTTGTTTCCTTCCAGCTGGTCAGGAGGGTCTATAAGGGAATTCCCCTGCAGCTCCGAGGGGAGGTGTGGTGTCTGCTGCTCGATATTCCCAAAACGAAGGAGAAGAAGAAAGACTTCTACGAGGTACGGAGCCGGGATCTCCCCACTAAAAACACTCTTTACCATCCTGCTCGCCCACACATGGTTGATAAAATCAGCCTTCATTACAGCACAAGCCTCATGAAGATTCAGATTCAGCTTTATTCGGTTGGGCAAGATGTGGCTTGGGAGGCTTAATTGTGTTTGTGTGAATCTGCACACTGTCGAGAATGGAGACAAACTTTGGATCTCATTTGAAAGTTTAGCTGGTAGGATCAGTAATATCGCTGTGTGGAGTTATTGTAAGAATCATTAGCTGAGGGCAAAGTCAGGAAACAAAGTGGGAAATATAAACTGTGAAAGAGAATTTTTCTGTTGATAACGATCTGTTTAATCTTTTTAATGCCACGACTGACAGATTAATTATCCAATATATGACAAAGAAAATGTTTTTTATCTCAAAAATGCACCGACAAGAAGATGTTTGAGGACAGTTTAAATAGAAATGTCTCCTCTGTCACTGACCGTTGTTCTTGTTTCTGTGTTTCCTGTTTGTCTGCAGACACTAAAAGCCAGAGCCAGAGGACTCTCCCCAGACATCCGTCAGATCGACTTGGATGTGAACCGCACCTACAGGGACCACATCATGTTCATGCATCGCTACGATGTCAAGTACGTATCTGCGGAATAGACTTCTGCATGAACAGCAACCTTTACTCTGCTGTAAAATTAACTAAATATTTGGCCCAGTATTTGAAGTTAAAATATTGTCAGTTATTGACAGCATAATGTGTCAATAAAACGTCAAAAAGTCACAGTATATATATTTTTTAAAACATCATAAAAAGTCATAGTATAATCATTACACAATGACTTTTTTCGACATGTTACACTATAATATGTCGAAAAAGTCATAGTATAATATGTCGAAAAAAGTCATCGTATAATATGTCGAAAAAAGTCATAGTATAATATGTCGAAAAAAGTCATAGTATAGCATGTCGAAAAAAGTCATAGTATAATATGTCGAAAAAAGTCATAGTATAGCATGTCGAGAAAAGTCATAATATAATATGTCGAAAAAAGTCATAGTATAGCATGTCGAAAAAAGTCATAGTATAATATGTCGAAAAAAGTCATCGTATAATATGTCGAAAAAAGTCATAGTATAATGTCGGAAAAAGTCATAGTATAGCATGTCGAAAAAAGTCATAATATAATATGTCGAAAAAAGTCATAGTATAGCATGTCGAAAAAAGTAATAGTATAATATGTCGAAAAAAGTCATCGTATAATATGTCGAAAAAAGTCATAGTATAATATGTCGAAAAAAGTCATAGTATAGCATGTCGAAAAAAGTCATAGTATAGCATGTCGAAAAAAGTCATAGTATAATATGTCGAAAAAAGTCATAGTATAGCATGTCGAAAAAAGTCATAGTATAATATGTCGAAAAAAGTCATAGTATAATATGTCGAAAAAAGTCATAGTATAGCATGTCGAAAAAAGTCATAGTATAGCATGTCGAAAAAAGTCATAGTATAGCATGTCAAAAAAAGTCATAGTATAGCATGTCGAAAAAAGTCATAGTATAATATGTCGAAAAAAGTCATAGTATAGCATGTCGAAAAAAGTCATAGTATAGCATGTCGAAAAAAGTCATACTATAGCATGTCGAAAAAAGTCATAGTATAGCATGTCGAAAAAAGTCATAGTATAGCATGTCGAAAAAAGTCATAGTATAGCATGTCGAAAAAAGTCATAGTATAATATGTCGGAAAAAGTCATCGTATAATATGTCGAAAAAAGTCATAGTATAGCATGTCGAAAAAAGTCATAGTATAATATGTCGAAAAAAGTCATAGTATAGCATGTCGAAAAAAGTCATAGTATAATATGTCGAAAAAAGTCATAGTATAGCATGTCGAAAAAAGTCATAGTATAGCATGTCGAAAAAAGTCATAGTATAGCATGTCGAAAAAAGTCATAGTATAATATGTCGAAAAAAGTCATAGTATAGCATGTCGAAAAAAGTTATCGTATAATATGTCAAAAAAAGTCATAGTATAATATGTCGAAAAAAGTCATAGTATAGCATGTCGAAAAAAGTCATAGTATAACATGTCGGAAAAAGTCATAGTATAATATGTCGAAAAAAGTCATCGTATAATATGTCGAAAAAAGTCATAGTATAGCATGTCAAAAAAAGTCATAGTATAGCATGTCGAAAAAAGTCATCGTATAATATGTCGAAAAAAGTCATACTATAGCATGTCGAAAAAAGTTATCGTATAATATGTCGAAAAAAGTCATACTATAGCATGTCGAAAAAAGTTATCGTATAATATGTCAAAAAAAGTCATAGTATAATATGTCGAAAAAAGTCATAGTATAGCATGTCGAAAAAAGTCATAGTATAGCATGTCGAAAAAAGTCATAGTATAACATGTCGAAAAAAGTCATCGTATAGCATGTCGAAAAAAGTCATAGTATAACATGTCGAAAAAAGTCATAGTATAGCATGTCGAAAAAAGTCATAGTATAGCATGTCGAAAAAAGTCATAGTATAGCATGTCGAAAAAAGTCATAGTATAGCATGTCGAAAAAAGTCATAGTATAGCATGTCGAAAAAAGTCATACTATAGCATGTCGAAAAAAGTCATAGTATAATATGTCGAAAAAAGTCATAGTATAGCATGTCGAAAAAAGTCATAGTATAGCATGTCGAAAAAAGTCATACTATAGCATGTCGAAAAAAGTCATAGTATAGCATGTCGAAAAAAGTCATAGTATAGCATGTCGAAAAAAGTCATAGTATAGCATGTCGAAAAAAGTCATAGTATAATATGTCGGAAAAAGTCATCGTATAATATGTCGAAAAAAGTCATAGTATAGCATGTCGAAAAAAGTCATAGTATAGCATGTCGAAAAAAGTCATAGTATAATATGTCGAAAAAAGTCATAGTATAGCATGTCGAAAAAAGTCATAGTATAGCATGTCGAAAAAAGTCATAGTATAATATGTCGAAAAAAGTCATAGTATAGCATGTCGAAAAAAGTCATAGTATAGCATGTCGAAAAAAGTCATAGTATAGCATGTCGAAAAAAGTCATAGTATAATATGTCGAAAAAAGTCATAGTATAGCATGTCGAAAAAAGTTATCGTATAATATGTCAAAAAAAGTCATAGTATAATATGTCGAAAAAAGTCATAGTATAGCATGTCGAAAAAAGTCATAGTATAACATGTCGGAAAAAGTCATAGTATAATATGTCGAAAAAAGTCATCGTATAATATGTCGAAAAAAGTCATAGTATAGCATGTCAAAAAAAGTCATAGTATAGCATGTCGAAAAAAGTCATTGTATAATATGTCGAAAAAAGTCATACTATAGCATGTCGAAAAAAGTTATCGTATAATATGTCGAAAAAAGTCATAGTATAATATGTCGAAAAAAGTCATAGTATAATATGTCGAAAAAAGTCATAGTATAGCATGTCGAAAAAGTCATAGTATAACATGTCGAAAAAAGTCATCGTATAATATGTCGAAAAAAGTCATAGTATAATATGTCGAAAAAAGTCATAGTATAGCATGTCGAAAAAAGTCATAGTATAGCATGTCGAAAAAAGTCATAGTATAATATGTCGAAAAAAGTCATAGTATAGCATGTCGAAAAAAGTCATAGTATAATATGTCGAAAAAAGTCATAGTATAATATGTCGAAAAAAGTCATAGTATAGCATGTCGAAAAAAGTCATAGTATAGCATGTCGAAAAAAGTCATAGTATAGCATGTCGAAAAAAGTCATAGTATAGCATGTCGGAAAAAGTCATCGTATAATATGTCGAAAAAAGTCATAGTATAGCATGTCGAAAAAAGTCATAGTATAGCATGTCGAAAAAAGTCATACTATAATATGTCGAAAAAAGTCATAGTATAGCATGTCGAAAAAAGTCATAGTATAATATGTCGAAAAAAGTCATAGTATAGCATGTCGAAAAAAGTTATCGTATAATATGTCAAAAAAAGTCATAGTATAATATGTCGAAAAAAGTCATAGTATAGCATGTCGAAAAAAGTCATAGTATAACATGTCGGAAAAAGTCATAGTATAATATGTCGAAAAAAGTCATAGTATAATATGTCGAAAAAAGTCATAGTATAGCATGTCGAAAAAAGTCATAGTATAGCATGTCGAAAAAAGTCATAGTATAATATGTCGAAAAAAGTCATAGTATAGCATGTCGAAAAAAGTCATAGTATAATATGTCGAAAAAAGTCATAGTATAATATGTCGAAAAAAGTCATAGTATAGCATGTCGAAAAAAGTCATAGTATAATATGTCGGAAAAAGTCATCGTATAATATGTCTAAAAAAGTCATAGTATAGCATGTCGAAAAAAGTCATAGTATAATATGTCGAAAAAAGTCATAGTATAGCATGTCGAAAAAAGTCATAGTATAATATGTCGAAAAAAGTCATAGTATAGCATGTCGAAAAAAGTTATCGTATAATATGTCAAAAAAAGTCATAGTATAATATGTCGAAAAAAGTCATAGTATAGCATGTCGAAAAAAGTCATAGTATAACATGTCGGAAAAAGTCATAGTATAATATGTCGAAAAAAGTCATCGTATAATATGTCGAAAAAAGTCATAGTATAGCATGTCGAAAAAAGTCATAGTATAGCATGTCGAAAAAAGTCATAGTATAATATGTCGAAAAAAGTCATAGTATAGCATGTCGAAAAAAGTCATAGTATAGCATGTCGAAAAAAGTCATAGTATAGCATGTCGAAAAAAGTCATAGTATAGCATGTCGAAAAAAGTCATAGTATAGCATGTCGAAAAAAGTCATAGTATAGCATGTCGAAAAAAGTCATACTATAGCATGTCGAAAAAAGTTATCGTATAATATGTCAAAAAAAGTCATACTATAGCATGTCGAAAAAAGTTATCGTATATGTCAAAAAAAGTCATAGTATAATATGTCGAAAAAAGTCATAGTATAGCATGTCGAAAAAAGTCATAGTATAGCATGTCGAAAAAAGTCATAGTATAACATGTCGAAAAAAGTCATAGTATAGCATGTCGAAAAAAGTCATAGTATAATATGCCGAAAAAAGTCATAGTATAGCATGTCGAAAAAAGTCATAGTATAGCATGTCGAAAAAGTCATAGTATAGCATGTCGAAAAAAGTCATAGTATAGCATGTCGAAAAAAGTCATAGTATAGCATGTCGAAAAAAGTCATAGTATAGCATGTCGAAAAAAGTCATAGTATAGCATGTCGAAAAAAGTCATAGTATAATATGTCGAAAAAAGTCATAGTATAATATGTCGAAAAAAGTCATAGTATAGCATGTCGAAAAAAGTTATAGTATAGCATGTCGAAAAAAGTCATAGTATAATATGTCGAAAAAGTCATAGTATAGCATGTCTAAAAAAGTCATAGTATAGCATGTCGAAAAAAGTCATAGTATAATATGTCGAAAAAAGTCATAGTATAACATGTTGAAAAAAGTCATCGTATAATATGTCGAAAAAAGTCATAGTATAATATGTCGAAAAAAGTCATAGTATAGCATGTCGAAAAAAGTCATAGTATAGCATGTCGAAAAAAGTCATAGTATAATATGTCGAAAAAAGTCATAGTATAGCATGTCGAAAAAAGTCATAGTATAGCATGTCGAAAAAAGTCATACTATAGCATGTCGAAAAAAGTTATCGTATAATATGTCAAAATAAGTCATACTATAGCATGTCGAAAAAAGTTATCGTATATGTCAAAAAAAGTCATAGTATAATATGTCGAAAAAAGTCATAGTATAGCATGTCGAAAAAAGTCATAGTATAGCATGTCGAAAAAAGTCATAGTATAACATGTCGAAAAAAGTCATAGTATAGCATGTCGAAAAAAGTCATAGTATAGCATGTCGAAAAAAGTCATAGTATAACATGCCGAAAAAAGTCATAGTATAGCATGTCGAAAAAAGTCATAGTATAGCATGTCGAAAAAAGTCATAGTATAACATGCCGAAAAAAGTCATAGTATAGCATGTCGAAAAAGTCATAGTATAGCATGTCGAAAAAAGTCATAGTATAGCATGTCGAAAAAAGTCATAGTATAATATGTCGGAAAAAGTCATCGTATATGTCGAAAAAAGTCATAGTATAGCATGTCGAAAAAAGTCATAGTATAGCATGTCGAAAAAAGTCATAGTATAATATGTCGAAAAAAGTCATAGTATAATATGTCGAAAAAAGTCATAGTATAATGTCGAAAAAAGTCATAGTATAGCATGTCGAAAAAGTCATAGTATAACATGTCGAAAAAAGTCAGCATATAATATGTCGAAAAAAGTCATAGTATAGCATGTCGAAAAAAGTCATAGTATAGCATGTCGAAAAAAGTCATAGTATAGCATGTCGAAAAAAGTCATAGTATAATATGTCGGAAAAAGTCATCGTATAATATGTCGAAAAAAGTCATAGTATAGCATGTCGAAAAAAGTCATAGTATAGCATGTCGAAAAAAGTCATAGTATAGCATGTCGAAAAAAGTTATCATATAATATGTCGAAAAAAGTCATAGTATAATATGTCGAAAAAAGTCATAGTATAGCATGTCGAAAAAAGTCATAGTATAACATGTCGGAAAAAGTCATAGTATAATATGTCGAAAAAAGTCATCGTATAATATGTCGAAAAAAGTCATAGTATAGCATGTCGAAAAAAGTCATAGTATAGCATGTCGAAAAAAGTCATAGTATAATATGTCGAAAAAAGTCATAGTATAGCATATCGAAAAAAGTCATAGTATAGCATGTCGAAAAAAGTCATAGTATAGCATGTCGAAAAAAGTCATAGTATAGCATGTCGAAAAAAGTCATAGTATAGCATGTCGAAAAAAGTCATACTATAGCATGTCGAAAAAAGTTATCGTATAATATGTCAAAAAAAGTCATACTATAGCATGTCGAAAAAAGTTATCGTATATGTCAAAAAAAGTCATAGTATAATATGTCGAAAAAAGTCATAGTATAGCATGTCGAAAAAAGTCATAGTATAGCATGTCGAAAAAAGTCATAGTATAGCATGTCGAAAAAAGTCATAGTATAACATGTCGAAAAAAGTCATAGTATAGCATGTCGAAAAAAGTCATAGTATAATATGCCGAAAAAAGTCATAGTATAGCATGTCGAAAAAAGTCATAGTATAGCATGTCGAAAAAGTCATAGTATAGCATGTCGAAAAAAGTCATAGTATAACATGTCGAAAAAAGTCATAGTATAGCATGTCGAAAAAAGTCATAGTATAGCATGTCGAAAAAAGTCATAGTATAGCATGTCGAAAAAAGTCATAGTATAATATGTCGAAAAAAGTCATAGTATAATATGTCGAAAAAAGTCATAGTATAGCATGTCGAAAAAAGTTATAGTATAGCATGTCGAAAAAAGTCATAGTATAATATGTCGAAAAAAGTCATAGTATAGCATGTCGAAAAAAGTCATAGAATAGCATGTCGAAAAAAGTCATAGTATAATATATCGAAAAAAGTCATAGTATAGCATGTCGAAAAAAGTCATAGTATAGCATGTCGAAAAAAGTCATACTATAGCATGTCGAAAAAAGTTATCGTATATGTCAAAAAAAGTCATAGTATAATATGTCGAAAAAAGTCATAGTATAGCATGTCGAAAAAAGTCATAGTATAGCATGTCGAAAAAAGTCATAGTATAGCATGTCGAAAAAAGTCATAGTATAGCATGTCGAAAAAAGTCATAGTATAGCATGTCGAAAAAAGTCATAGTATAGCATGCCGAAAAAAGTCATAGTATAGCATGTCGAAAAAAGTCATAGTATAGCATGTCGAAAAAAGTCATAGTATAGCATGTCGAAAAAAGTCATAGTATAATATGTCGGAAAAAGTCATCGTATATGTCGAAAAAAGTCATAGTATAGCATGTCGAAAAAAGTCATAGTATAGCATGTCGAAAAAAGTCATAGTATAATATGTCGAAAAAAGTCATAGTATAATATGTCGAAAAAAGTCATAGTATAATGTCGAAAAAAGTCATAGTATAGCATGTCGAAAAAGTCATAGTATAACATGTCGAAAAAAGTCAGCGTATAATATGTAGAAAAAAGTCATAGTATAGCATGTCGAAAAAAGTCATAGTATAGCATGTCGAAAAAAGTCATAGTATAGCATGTCGAAAAAAGTTATCGTATATGTCAAAAAAAGTCATAGTATAATATGTCGAAAAAAGTCATAGTATAGCATGTCGAAAAAAGTCATAGTATAGCATGTCGAAAAAAGTCATAGTATAGCATGTCGAAAAAAGTCATAGTATAGCATGTCGAAAAAAGTCATAGTATAGCATGTCGAAAAAAGTCATAGTATAACATGCCGAAAAAAGTCATAGTATAGCATGTCGAAAAAAGTCATAGTATAGCATGTCGAAAAAAGTCATAGTATAGCATGTCGAAAAAAGTCATAGTATAGCATGTCGAAAAAAGTCATAGTATAGCATGTCGAAAAAAGTCATAGTATAATATGTCGAAAAAAGTCATAGTATAGCATGTCGAAAAAAGTCATAGTATAGCATGTCGAAAAAAGTCATAGTATAATATGTCGAAAAAAGTCATAGTATAACATGTTGAAAAAAGTCATCGTATAATATGTCGAAAAAAGTCATCGTATAATATGTCGAAAAAAGTCATAGTATAGCATGTCGAAAAAAGTCATAGTATAGCATGTCGAAAAAAGTCATAGTATAACATGTCGAAAAAAGTCATAGTATAGCATGTCGAAAAAAGTCATAGTATAGCATGTCGAAAAAAGTCATAGTATAACATGTCGAAAAAAGTCATCGTATAATATGTCGAAAAAAGTCATCGTATAATATGTCGAAAAAAGTCATAGTATAATATGTCGAAAAAAAGTCATAGTATAGCATGTCGAAAAAAGTCATAGTATAGCATGTCGAAAAAAGTCATAGTATAGCATGTCGAAAAAAGTCATAGTATAGCATGTCGAAAAAAGTCATAGTATAATATGTCGAAAAAAGTCATAGTATAGCATGTCGAAAAAAGTTATCGTATAATATGTCAAAAAAAGTCATAGTATAATATGTCGAAAAAAGTCATAGTATAGCATGTCGAAAAAAGTCATAGTATAACATGTCGGAAAAAGTCATAGTATAATATGTCGAAAAAAGTCATCGTATAATATGTCGAAAAAAGTCATAGGCAAGGCAAGGCAAGTTTATTTGTATCGCACATTTCAACAACAAGGTAATTCAAAGTGCTTCACATAAAACCATTAAAAGCATCAAAACATAAGGCAAAAGAAAAGGAGATTTAAAAACAATTAAGAACATTCATTAAAACATTAAAAAACAGTGCAAGAAATAAAATGCAGAAATGCAGGAAATTGATTAATATATTAATTGAATGTGGTTCAATTAAAGGCAGCAGCAAACAGAAAAGTCTTCAATCTTGATTTAAATGAGCTGAGGGTCTCAGCAGACCTGCAGCTTTCTGGGACTTTGTTCCAGATATGTGGAGCAGAAAAACTGAACGCTGCTTCTCCATGTTTAGTTCTGACTCTGGGAACAGAAAGTAGACCGGTCCCAGACGACCTGAGGGGTCGGGATGGTTCATATGGTAGCAGCAGATCAGAGATGTATTTAGGCCCGAAACCATTCAGTGCTTTGTAAACCAACAGCAGGATTTTAAAGTCAATTCTTTGTTGGACAGGAAGCCAGTGCAAAGACATCAGAACTGGAGTGATGTGATCCACCCTCCTGGTCTTAGTGAGGACTCGAGCTGCAGCGTTCTGAATCAGCTGCAGCGTTCTGACGGACTTTTTACAGAGACCTGTAAACACACCGTTACAGTAGTCCAGTCTGCTGAAGATAAATGCGTGGACAAGTTTTTCCAAATCCTGTTGAGACATAAGTCCTCTAATCCTTGATATATTCTTCAGGTGATAGTAGGCTGATTTTGTAATTGTCTTGATATGGCTGTTCAGGTTGAGGTCTGAATCCATAACTACACCTAGATTTCTGGCTTGGTTTGTGGGTTTTAACATCAGTGACTGAAGCTGAGCGGTGATTTTCAATTGTTCGTCTTTGGTACCAAAAACAATTACTTCTGTTTTATCTTTGTTTAATTGAAGAAAATTCTGGCACATCCAGTTGTTGATTTGTTCAATGCAGTTACCCAGCCCTTGTATGGGATTATAGTCCCCTGGTGACATAGTTATGTAGATTTGTGTGTCGTCTGCATAATTATGATAACACACTTTGCTGTTTTCCATAATCTGAGCTAGTGGAAGCATGTAGATGTTGAACAGAAGAGGCCCCAGTATTGAACATAGTATTGCATGTCGGAAAAAGTCATAGTATAGCATGTCGAAAAAAGTCATAGTATAGCATGTCGAAAAAAGTCATAGTATAACATGTCGAAAAAAGTCATAGTATAATATGTCGAAAAAAGTCATAGTATAGCATGTCGAAAAAGTCATCGTATAGCATGTCGAAAAAAGTCATAGTATAGCATGTCGAAAAAAGTCATAGTATAGCATGTCGAAAAAAGTCATAGTATAGCATGTCGAAAAAAGTCATAGTATAGCATGTCGAAAAAAGTCATAGTATAGCATGTCGAAAAAAGTCATAGTATAGCATGTCGAAAAAAGTCATAGTATAGCATGTCGAAAAAAGTCATAGTATAATATGTCGAAAAAAGTCATAGTATAATATGTCGAAAAAAGTCATAGTATAATGTCGAAAAAAGTCATAGTATAGCATGTCGAAAAAGTCATAGTATAACATGTCGAAAAAAGTCAGCGTATAATATGTCAAAAAAAGTCATAGTATAGCATGTCGAAAAAAGTCATAGTATAGCATGTCGAAAAAAGTCATAGTATAGCATGTCGAAAAAAGTCATCGTATAATATGTCGAAAAAAGTCATAGTATAACATGTCGAAAAAAGTCATAGTATAGCATGTCGAAAAAAGTCATAGTATAGCATGTCGAAAAAAGTCATACTATAGCATGTCGAAAAAAGTTATCGTATAATATGTCGAAAAAAGTCATACTATAGCATGTCGAAAAAAGTTATCGTATAATATGTCAAAAAAAGTCATAGTATAATATGTCGAAAAAAGTCATAGTATAGCATGTCGAAAAAAGTCATAGTATAGCATGTCGAAAAAAGTCATAGTATAACATGTCGAAAAAAGTCATAGTATAGCATGTCGAAAAAAGTCATAGTATAGCATGTCGAAAAAAGTCATAGTATAGCATGTCGAAAAAAGTCATAGTATAGCATGTCGAAAAAAGTCATAGTATAGCATGTCGAAAAAAGTCATAGTATAGCATGTCGAAAAAAGTCATAGTATAGCATGTCGAAAAAAGTCATAGTATAGCATGTCGGAAAAAGTCATCGTATAATATGTCGAAAAAAGTCATAGTATAGCATGTCGAAAAACGTCATAGTATAGCATGTCGAAAAAAGTCATAGTATAATATGTCGAAAAAAGTCATAGTATAGCATGTCGAAAAAAGTCATAGTATAATATGTCGAAAAAAGTCATAGTATAACATGTTGAAAAAAGTCATCGTATAATATGTCGAAAAAAGTCATAGTATAATATGTCGAAAAAAGTCATAGTATAGCATGTCGAAAAAAGTCATAGTATAATATGTCGAAAAAAGTCATAGTATAGCATGTCGAAAAAAGTCATAGTATAATATGTCGAAAAAAGTCATAGTATAATATGTCGAAAAAAGTCATAGTATAGCATGTCGAAAAAAGTCATAGTATAGCATGTCGAAAAAAGTCATAGTATAGCATGTCGAAAAAAGTCATAGTATAGCATGTCGAAAAAAGTCATAGTATAGCATGTCGAAAAAAGTCATAGTATAATATGTCGAAAAAAGTCATAGTATAGCATGTCGAAAAAAGTCATAGTATAATATGTCGAAAAAAGTCATAGTATAGCATGTCGAAAAAAGTTATCGTATAATATGTCAAAAAAAGTCATAGTATAATATGTCGAAAAAAGTCATACTATAGCATGTCGGAAAAAGTTATCGTATAATATGTCGAAAAAAGTCATAGTATAGCATGTCGGAAAAAGTCATAGTATAATATGTCGAAAAAAGTCATAGTATAATATGTCGGAAAAAGTCATCGTATAATATGTCGAAAAAAGTCATAGTATAGCATGTCGAAAAAAGTCATAGTATAATATGTCGGAAAAAGTCATCGTATAATATGTCGAAAAAAGTCATAGTATAATATGTCGGAAAAAGTTATCGTATAATATGTCGAAAAAAGTCATAGTATAGCATGTCGAAAAAAGTCATAGTATAATATGTCGAAAAAAGTCATAGTATAATATGTCGGAAAAAGTTATCGTATAATATGTCGAAAAAAGTCATAGTATAGCATGTCGAAAAAAGTCATAGTATAATATGTCGGAAAAAGTCATCGTATAATATGTCGAAAAAAGTCATAGTATAGCATGTCGAAAAAAGTCATAGTATAATATGTCGAAAAAAGTCATAGTATAGCATGTCGAAAAAAGTCATAGTATAATATGTCGAAAAAAGTCATAGTATAATATGTCGGAAAAAGTTATCGTATAATATGTCGAAAAAAGTCATAGTATAGCATGTCGAAAAAAGTCATAGTATAATATGTCGGAAAAAGTCATCGTATAATATGTCGAAAAAAGTCATAGTATAGCATGTCGAAAAAAGTCATAGTATAATATGTCGAAAAAAGTCATAGTATAGCATGTCGAAAAAAGTCATAGTATAATATGTCGAAAAAAGTCATAGTATAGCATGTCGAAAAAAGTTATCGTATAATATGTCAAAAAAAGTCATAGTATAATATGTCGAAAAAAGTCATACTATAGCATGTCGGAAAAAGTTATCGTATAATATGTCGAAAAAAGTCATAGTATAGCATGTCGGAAAAAGTCATAGTATAATATGTCGAAAAAAGTCATAGTATAGCACGTCGAAAAAAGTCATAGTATAATATGTCGAAAAAAGTCATACTATAGCATGTCGGAAAAAGTTATCGTATAATATGTCGAAAAAAGTCATAGTATAGCATGTCGGAAAAAGTCATAGTATAATATGTCGAAAAAAGTCATAGTATATGTCGAAAAAAGTCATAGTATAGCATGTCGAAAAAAGTCATAGTATAGCATGTCGAAAAAAGTCATAATATAGCATGTCGAAAAAAGTCATAGTATAGCATGTCGAAAAAAGTCATAGTATAGCATGTCGAAAAAAGTCATACTATAGCATGTCGAAAAAAGTTATCGTATAATATGTCAAAAAAAGTCATACTATAGCATGTCGAAAAAAGTTATCGTATATGTCAAAAAAAGTCATAGTATAATATGTCGAAAAAAGTCATAGTATAGCATGTCGAAAAAAGTCATAGTATAACATGTCGAAAAAAGTCATAGTATAGCATGTCGAAAAAAGTCATAGTATAGCATGTCGAAAAAAGTCATAGTATAGCATGTCGAAAAAAGTCATAGTATAGCATGTCGAAAAAAGTCATAGTATAGCATGTCGAAAAAAGTCATAGTATAGCATGTCGAAAAAAGTCATAGTATAGCATGTCGAAAAAAGTCATAGTATAGCATGTCGAAAAAAGTCATAGCATAATATGTCGAAAAAAGTCATAGTATAGCATGTCGAAAAAAGTTATAGTATAGCATGTCGAAAAAAGTCATAGTATAATATGTCGAAAAAAGTCATAGTATAATATGTCGAAAAAAGTCATAGTATAGCATGTCGAAAAAAGTCAACGTATAGCATGTCGAAAAAAGTCATAGTATAATATGTCGAAAAAAGTCATAGTATAGCATGTCGAAAAAAGTCATAGTATAATATGTCGAAAAAAGTCATAGTATAATATGTCGAAAAAAGTCATAGTATAGCATGTCGAAAAAAGTCATAGTATAGCATGTCGAAAAAAGTCATAGTATAGCATGTCGAAAAAAGTCATAGTATAATATGTCGGAAAAAGTCATCGTATAATATGCCGAAAAAAGTCATAGTATAGCATGTCGAAAAAAGTCATAGTATAGCATGTCGAAAAAAGTCATAGTATAATATGTCGAAAAAAGTCATAGTATAGCATGTCGAAAAAATTCATAGTATAGCATGTCGAAAAAATTCATAGTATAGCATGTCGAAAAAAGTCATAGTATAATATGTCGAAAAAAGTCATAGTATAATATGTCGAAAAAAGTCATAGTATAATGTCGGAAAAAGTCATCGTATAATATGTCGAAAAAAGTCATAGTATAATATGTCGAAAAAAGTCATAGTATAATATGTCGGAAAAAGTCATAGTATAATATGTCGGAAAAAGTCATAGTATAACATGTTGAAAAAAGTCATAGTATAGCATGTCGAAAAAAGTCATAGTATAATATGTCGGAAAAAGTCATAGTATAACATGTTGAAAAAAGTCATCGTATAATATGTCGAAAAAAGTCATAGTATAATATGTCGAAAAAAGTCATAGTATAGCATGTCGAAAAAAGTCATAGTATAATATGTCGAAAAAAGTCATAGTATAGCATGTCGAAAAAAGTCATAGTATAGCATGTCGAAAAAAGTCATACTATAGCATGTCGAAAAAAGTCATAGTATAGCATGTCGAAAAAAGTCATAGTATAGCATGTCGAAAAAAGTCATAGCATAATATGTCGAAAAAAGTCATAGTATAGCATGTCGAAAAAAGTTATAGTATAGCATGTCGAAAAAAGTCATAGTATAATATGTCGAAAAAAGTCATAGTATAATATGTCGAAAAAAGTCATAGTATAATGTCGGAAAAAGTCATCGTATAATATGTCGAAAAAAGTCATAGTATAATATGTCGAAAAAAGTCATAGTATAGCATGTCGAAAAAAGTCATAGTATAATATGTCGAAAAAAGTCATAGTATAGCATGTCGAAAAAAGTCATAGTATAGCATGTCGAAAAAAGTCATAGCATAATATGTCGAAAAAAGTCATAGTATAGCATGTCGAAAAAAGTTATAGTATAGCATGTCGAAAAAAGTCATAGTATAATATGTCGAAAAAAGTCATAGTATAATATGTCGAAAAAAGTCATAGTATAGCATGTCGAAAAAAGTCATAGTATAGCATGTCGAAAAAAGTCATAGTATAATATGTCGAAAAAAGTCATAGTATAGCATGTCGAAAAAAGTCATAGTATAATATGTCGAAAAAAGTCATAGTATAATATGTCGAAAAAAGTCATAGTATAGCATGTCGAAAAAAGTCATAGTATAGCATGTCGAAAAAAGTCATAGTATAGCATGTCGAAAAAAGTCATAGTATAATATGTCGGAAAAAGTCATCGTATAATATGTCGAAAAAAGTCACAGTATAATATGTCGGAAAAAGTCATAGTATAATATGTCGGAAAAAGTCATAGTATAACATGTTGAAAAAAGTCATAGTATAGCATGTCGAAAAAAGTCATAGTATAATATGTCGGAAAAAGTCATAGTATAACATGTTGAAAAAAGTCATCGTATAATATGTCGAAAAAAGTCATAGTATAATATGTCGAAAAAAGTCATAGTATAGCATGTCGAAAAAAGTCATAGTATAATATGTCGAAAAAAGTCATAGTATAGCATGTCGAAAAAAGTCATAGTATAGCATGTCGAAAAAAGTCATACTATAGCATGTCGAAAAAAGTCATAGTATAGCATGTCGAAAAAAGTCATAGTATAGCATGTCGAAAAAAGTCATAGCATAATATGTCGAAAAAAGTCATAGTATAGCATGTCGAAAAAAGTTATAGTATAGCATGTCGAAAAAAGTCATAGTATAATGTCGAAAAAAGTCATAGTATAATATGTCGAAAAAAGTCATAGTATAGCATGTCGAAAAAAGTCATAGTATAGCATGTCGAAAAAAGTCATAGTATAATATGTCGAAAAAGTCATAGTATAGCATGTCGAAAAAAGTCATAGTATAATATGTCGAAAAAAGTCATAGTATAATATGTCGAAAAAAGTCATAGTATAGCATGTCGAAAAAAGTCATAGTATAGCATGTCGAAAAAAGTCATAGTATAGCATGTCGAAAAAAGTCATAGTATAATATGTCGGAAAAAGTCATCGTATAATATGTCGGAAAAAGTCATAGTATAGCATGTCGAAAAAAGTCATAGTATAGCATGTCGAAAAAAGTCATAGTATAATATGTCGAAAAAAGTCATAGTATAGCATGTCGAAAAAAGTCATAGTATAGCATGTCGAAAAAAGTCATAGTATAATATGTCGAAAAAAGTCATAGTATAATATGTCGAAAAAAGTCATAGTATAATGTCGGAAAAAGTCATCGTATAATATGTCGAAAAAAGTCATAGTATAATATGTCGAAAAAAGTCATAGTATAATATGTCGGAAAAAGTCATAGTATAATATGTCGGAAAAAGTCATAGTATAACATGTTGAAAAAAGTCATAGTATAGCATGTCGAAAAAAGTCATAGTATAATATGTCGGAAAAAGTCATAGTATAATATGTCGAAAAAAGTCATAGTATAGCATGTCGAAAAAAGTCATAGTATAATATGTCGAAAAAAGTCATAGTATAGCATGTCGAAAAAAGTCATAGTATAGCATGTCGAAAAAAGTCATACTATAGCATGTCGAAAAAAGTTATCGTATAATATGTCAAAAAAAGTCATACTATAGCATGTCGAAAAAAGTTATCGTATATGTCAAAAAAAGTCATAGTATAATATGTCGAAAAAAGTCATAGTATAGCATGTCGAAAAAAGTCATAGTATAGCATGTCGAAAAAAGTCATAGTATAACATGTCGAAAAAAGTCATAGTATAGCATGTCGAAAAAAGTCATAGTATAGCATGTCGAAAAAAGTCATAGTATAATATGCCGAAAAAAGTCATAGTATAGCATGTCGAAAAAAGTCATAGTATAGCATGTCGAAAAAAGTCATAGTATAGCATGTCGAAAAAAGTCATAGTATAGCATGTCGAAAAAAGTCATAGTATAGCATGTCGAAAAAAGTCATAGTATAATATGTCGAAAAAAGTCATAGTATAGCATGTCGAAAAAAGTCATAGTATAGCATGTCGAAAAAAGTCATAGTATAATATGTCGAAAAAAGTCATAGTATAGCATGTCGAAAAAAGTCATAGTATAACATGTCGAAAAAGTCATAGTATAATATGTCGAAAAAAGTCATAGTATAATGTCGGAAAAGTCATCGTATAATATGTCGAAAAAAGTCATAGTATAGCATGTCGAAAAAAGTCATAGTATAGCATGTCGAAAAAGTCATAGTATAACATGTCGAAAAAAGTCATCGTATAATATGTCGAAAAAAGTCATAGTATAATATGTCGAAAAAAGTCATAGTATAGCATGTCGAAAAAAGTCATAGTATAGCATGTCGAAAAAGTCATAGTATAACATGTCGAAAAAAGTCATCGTATAATATGTCGAAAAAAGTCATAGTATAATATGTCGAAAAAAGTCATAGTATAGCATGTCGAAAAAAGTCATAGTATAGCATGTCGAAAAAAGTCATAGTATAGCATGTCGAAAAAAGTCATAGTATAATATGTCGAAAAAAGTCATCGTATAATATGTCGGAAAAAGTCATCGTATAATATGTCGAAAAAAGTCATAGTATAGCATGTCGAAAAAAGTCATAGTATAGCATGTCGAAAAAAGTCATAGTATAGCATGTCGAAAAAAGTCATAGTATAATATGTCGGAAAAAGTCATCGTATAATATGTCGAAAAAAGTCATAGTATAGCATGTCGAAAAAAGTCATAGTATAGCATGTCGAAAAAAGTTATCGTACAATATGTCGAAAAAAGTCATCGTATAACATGTTGAAAAAAGTCATCGTATAATATGTCGAAAAAAGTCATCGTATAATATGTCGGAAAAAGTCATAGTATAGCGTGTCGAAAAAAGTCAGCGTATAATATGTCGAAAAAAGTCATAGTATAGCGTGTCGAAAAAAGTCATAGTATAATATGTCGAAATAAGTCATAGTATAGCGTGTCGAAAAAAGTCATAGTATAATATGTCGAAATAAGTCATAGTATAGCGTGTCGGAAAAAGTCATAGTTAACATCCATTGATTTTACGTGATCTAACTGGAAGTTTAAGATGCATGTCCAAGTTAAAAGAAATGAACGTCGGTCGCGGCTCTAAACGGTGTTGCTGGTGTTTGTGTTGTCAGGCAGCAGGCTCTCTTCCACGTCCTCACAGCCTACTCCATCTACAACACGGTGAGTCATTCACACTCACACGTTGCTGTTCTTTTACTCCCGGCGTCTGTCCGTGTGCCTTTTTCTTTTTACTGGATTTGCAAAGATGTCACTTCAGGTTTTGGATACATTTTCACAAGCAACAGATTAGTCCACAAGGACACAAGTCATTTCAACAAACGTTTCCCACTGAATGCAGAACTCGGTCAGACGTCCACTCGTCTCTGTACTGATGGATGTGTGTTTGCAGGAGGTGGGCTACTGCCAGGGCATGAGTCAGATCACAGCTCTGCTGCTGATCTACATGAACGAGGAGGACGCCTTCTGGGCTCTGGTCAAGCTGCTGTCTGGGCAGAAGCACGCCATGCACGGTAAAACACGTCATCTCGCTTCTGAAATCAGATGCAGCTGTGTTGTGGCTGACGCGCTGACATTAGAGGGCGGGTCACTTGTTGCTCTTTCCTTGGGAGGGAGAAAGAGATTAAAACATGTCACGTTTTATTGTGTGCTTTCGTATTTTGATGCTTCTGCAACATAGTTCATGAAACTGTCTTACCTATGAAGCTGCTCCGTTGAATTTATACAAATACAAGACAGTCCCACATTAACAGAATCGTACGTATTAGCAAACCAACTCCAAGCTATGTTTCACATATGTTTCAAACGAGAGCCTGGTGTTTCAGTGAATAGAACATGGACTGTGGCGCTCTCACAGCTGCTGCCATCATGACGTTTGAAAATATTCGGACTGCAAAACTTAAATTTTCCGCCGTCACCTTTTAGGGTTTTTTATCCCCGGCTTCCCGAAGCTGATGCGTTTCCAGGAGCACCACGACCGCGTCCTCAAGAAGACGATGCCCAAACTGAAGCGGCACCTGGTGAGACACAAACACTGCCGGAGACATCAATCATGCAGCAACTGCTCATAATACCACACATCCATCCAGACCACTGCGGATTATGTGACCACGTTGGAACACTTCCTGTGTCTTCAGTGGTGGTCATGTGATTGTAATGGAGGTATATCAATGCACGGAATAGACTGTGTGTTTGTGCTGCTGCAGGACAAGCACGAGGTGTTAAGCAGCCTCTACACCATGAAGTGGTTCTTCCAGTGCTTCCTGGACAGAGTGAGTACTTTTTTATTTTATTTTTAAAGCAACATTCTATTCGTAAGCTTCCCGAAGCCACACATGTTTAATGTTCAGTGATTCATATGCTGCAATAAAGAATAAAAGCATTTTGTCCATCTGAAATCAGGAAGAAAAACAACTTTATATCTGCACTAAAGTCTGACTTTAAAGGATACGTGTGGTGATCTTCTGTATTGACGCTAACAAGTGAACAACAAACACTGTGTCAGTGTTGGTCTTTTTAAGGGATTTGTGGACAATAGACAGTGAGATCTTCTGACCTTTTGCTCCGTCTCCCTCCAGACTCCCTTCACTCTCACCCTCAGGATCTGGGACATCTACATCCTGGAGGGGGAACGAGTGCTGCCCACGATGTCCTACACGATCCTCAAACTGCACAAGAGTAAGTCTGTTTATTCTGCAGAGCTACCAGCTGTAGTCCGCCTCTCAAACACTCACTTACTGACGTGCGTGTGTGTGTGTGTGTGTGTTTGATGGACAGAGCACCTGATGAAGCTGTCCATGGAGGACCTGGTGGAGTTTCTGCAGGTGACTTTGGCCAAAGACTTCTTCTTCGAGGACGACTTTGTGGTGGAGCAGCTACAGGCGTCCATGACGGAGCTCCGGAGGGCAAAGCTGGAGCTGCCCGCACCAGGTACTGATCCAGCACGAGGTCCTCGGAGAGACCAGGACGCTTTAGAGCTCCGTTAAAGCCACAGAGACGACTTTAAAGCCAACAAACGGCTTTGTTCTGATCAACCTTTCACTACAGACCTGATCTCAAGGATTATTTATAATCTAGGCAGAACTAATAAATAGTCTGCTGATCTTTACCTGAACAAATACACAAATACACATACGTATTTACACTTTTTAATCATTATTAGTTATTAATATATATATATAAAATATAATTCATCATAGATTTTGCAGTATTATATGATTGTAAACTGAGTTTTTGGGGTTTTAGCCGTTTAAAGTCGTGTCCTTTGGCGTTTTTTACCACTTTTTGGGATTTTAACAAACGGCCGTGTTTCTGCATTAAGGCGTTTACATGAACAGTGTGTGTTTCCAGTCTTGCTCTGTCTCATTGATCTTCCTTCTCTCCCTTCTTCTTCACACACGATGTTAGCCAACAACAAGAGTGTGGCCGTGAGTGCGGGCCACACTCCCTCCTACAGCAGTAACCGGTGGGCTATCCTGACTGGTCTTAACCCTCTCCATGTCTCTGTCCCATCTGTCCCTCAGTCAGTCCGTCCTGTCTGTCGCCTGTCTGTCCAGCAGCACTCGGGGGGGTTTTATTCCTTCACAAACTCCGTCCTCCAGCTGTGTTTTATCCCACACTTGATATATTTTACTAAGTTCAGATGCTTTGCTTCAGTCCTGCAGTGGCTGGCTCTCCTACTCTCTTCTTTTTACTGCTGTGTTTTAATTCCAAAGCTCTTTGATGACGTTGTGTGCCGACTGGTGGCCAACTAGCGGTACTGCACCACATCAAAGTATTCTTTTAGGCCAACAATCAACAGCTGATCTGCACAGTTACTTCTTAAAACTGGAGCTTGTTTCTCCTCAAAGTGTGGTTGTAGGAGAACCAGCACAGGAGCGAAGCAATGTGCTGCTGTGGACGTATTTTATACCCCTAAAAGAACCGTTATTACCACTATAAGAGTATATATAAGAGTAGTTTCAACGCTTTACTTTGCCATCCGACGAGGAACTGAAGCTGTTATTTAATCTCTTCAAAGCCTCAAGACTCCATTCGCTGTTCTACTACTGCCTCCATCAGTTGGTTCGGATTCACCAATGTTACAAACTACTACATGTATAATACACCGACTATGTAGAAGTACATCAAAGTGCAGACTCATATTTGTAAAGAAGGGTCCCTTTATTCGTCTTTTTGAGGATCCTACGTGTGGACTTCCTGTCTTTTGTAAGATTTGCTTAAATACGACACAGAAGGTTCCAGAAGGTTCCTTTCTTCCAGAGCCCACACGTCTATTGCAGTCGCTGTCTGTTCGCTGACGAGATAATGAGCCACTTTTCCAACACTGGAGGCTTTTGTTTAAATCTGCTAAACACACTCGCTGGTGTGCAGAGA
This sequence comes from Melanostigma gelatinosum, assembly GCF_949748355.1. Taxonomy (NCBI): domain Eukaryota; kingdom Metazoa; phylum Chordata; class Actinopteri; order Perciformes; family Zoarcidae; genus Melanostigma; species Melanostigma gelatinosum. The sequence continues at coordinate 2,222,335 of NC_136655.1, read as the reverse complement.
GGGATATTTAGTTGTATCTGAATGAGCTGAACTGTGATAAACGACGGCGGTTTCATGGTTTTGAACGTCACCAGACTGAGTTTGAGTTAACCGCAGCAGTGTAATGTACTCTGTGCAAACAGCTGGATGAATCTGTGATCTTTTCTGTCACCAACCTCTGCAAAAACAGAGTTTGAAGGCTACGAATAGCTAACATGAAGGGAATTTTAAATGATTATTTTAATTAAATAAGTGAAATGCACACTATCTGCTTCAGCGATAAATATTTCACCATCAGATTCATGTATTCAGGTTGTAGCGACAGGTTTCAAACATGAATTTTGGCTCAAATTAGTTGTTTATCTGCCTGTTCAGCCAAAAACCATGACTGCATATCTCAGTAAAATCTTAATGAGCTTTCTGAATTACATCTGCAAGAGTCAGAAGAAAAGTAAACTGTCATCCTGCCTGCGTTACATATTAAAAGAATACGCAGAGGACCGGAGACGGTTTACTTACCGGTTTGTGGACGTGATAATCTCCGGTGGACGAGGACAAGAAACTGGATTAGTTTGGTGCGAGAAACAACACTTTTTCCACATGAACTGATCCGGATGTAATGAGGTGGTTTACGTCAGTTCGCCCCGTTAATTTAGACCCATGTGTCAGCAGATAAACTCGTCACGGACAGACACTTAAGTTCCCTTCCTGGATCGTCTTCGACTCTTCTGACCACCCTCACCGTCCCTCCGTCTGCTCACTGTACATGTTCCTGTCGACTGTACTCTTCACTTCTTCTTTAACGTGAAGCATTAGTATCAATGTCTTTAACGTGCACTTGGTCCAGGCTGGGTAGTCTAAGTGAAGAAATGTGGCTTTAACGCTAGTTCTCGTCAGTCTCGGTACATTTAACGTGGTTCATTCATCAAGAACTATTCCTGTACGACCTGTCTACTGCTGCAGCGAAGTACAGCTTAATGAACCGGAGACAAACTCTTCATTTCAGAGACCAGTCGATTGAATGTCACTTCCTCATTGAGCCCCACCAGCAGGCGCAGAATTAATATCAAGCATTATTCCTGATGTTTTTTTCTGTCCTCTGCTCTTTGCCTGTGAAGTTCTCCTTTATTTTGTTGTACTCTGGCAGTGGTGTTGCATGAATCCATGTCCCTGTCGTGACTCCTCATCTGATGTGAATCAGCGCCACACAGTGTGTCTAAGCCATCACCGCTCACTTCTGGTCCCTGATGGTTCTCTCTAATGCGTGTCCCTCTTGTTTTCATCTTTGCAGGTAAAGAAGAAGAGTTTCCCAAGAAGCTTCCTCCCGAGCTGGCCGTGGTGACGGTGAACCACGTGGCCAACGGTCAGAGCCACGCCGCGCCAGCCGAGCGTCCCGGGAACCCGAGTTCGGGGACCCCCGTACCAGAGCGCCAGCGGGAGAGTCGGCCTCCCAGCCGGTCGCGCCGGGACTCGCTGGAGAAATCAATCCGCCGCCACAAGGTTGACAAGAGGGACGTGCGCTCCAGGGGATCCGGGGAGATCCCCCATGAGCAGAGGAAGCAGTCCACCTCCACCACACCTGAGAGGAGAGCAACACCACCCTCAGCCCCCACCCCACAGCTCACCACAGGGGATCGGGTGAAGCCTCAGAGCCACGCCATCGCCAACCACAACACCAACGCGGGCTCCAGCTCTCACAGAGAAATCACCCCCCGGTGGTTCAAACCCTCCGACACGAAGCTGGAAGCGGTGAAGGCGGCGGCCCGCGAGGTCCAGCCGGCTCCTTCCAGTCCGGAAGACGGCGCACCGCCCCACCAGCGCCGGCCGCGCCCCAAGGGCTTCGTCCCCGACTCCGACCGCGGCTCCAACGCCTCCCAGTACGACAACGTGCCGGGGCTGCCAGAGCAGAACTTCGAGATCCTGGAGCTCGATAGACCTCCGTCCAGAATGAGGACCCCTCGCAGTGAGACGCCTTTCAGCGTATCGCCCCTCCATCAGGGGAGCGCTGTCTCTGTGGCATCGGGTCCCAGGATGGTCCAACACCCTCTTCCTCCTGCGTTTTCCCACAACAGTCCAGGAGGAGTCCACGCGAGCTACCCTGGCAGCCAGAGCCAGTACGACACCCCTCCCCAGCAGCACTCCCCAGCCACCACCGAAGTCCCCATCTTGCATCCCGCCTACAGCGTGAGCCTGGACCACAGAGGAGAGGAAAGACTCTATGCCCCGCCCTCCAACGCGGTGGTGTACGCCGAGCGAGCGTACGCCACCACGCAGCGCCAAAACAACCACCACTCCCCAGAGAAGGCGCTCATGAACAACTCCTACGCCACGTACCACAGGCAGCCGCCGCCGAGCGCCAACCGCAACGCCAGGCCTCCCCCGGAGCACGCCACGCCTATCTACCTGCAGCAACTCACCCCCACCGCACAGGCCTACGCCCCGGTGGACTACGGGTTTGAGGGGCGTCAGAGGAGCGAGGCGGTCCCACACTACCTGCCGGAAGGCGGGCCTCGGCGGCCTGTGGACGGGCTCCCGTGGGCGCCGGAGGACGCGCTGCCGCGCTCGCCCAGCTTCCAGCGAGCCCAAATGGGCCCCGTTCAGGAGTTCGCTTTCCCCCCGGACCCGGACGACCTGCTCCACTACAGGACTCAGTTCCAGCAGCAGCCCGTCGTAAGGCAACAGATGTTTGGAGCACCACACTACAGGCCCGCACAGGAGGCGTTCGCCATGCAGGAGTCCATGCTGCTGTGATTGGACGATAAGAGAAACGGCGACACTGTAAAATGAACCGAGGCGTAGTCACTGACACTGATGAGCTCTGTGAAGTACGGACCTTCTGACTGTCCCGCTGCACCGGCCTCCGAAGTTTTTACCGATCACTTTAAAAAAAACTGACTGAAGATTTTGTTTTATTTTTGGATGTAAGTCATGAACGAGCGCTGACGGTAGATATCTGCTGGAGTCCGATATGTGCAGTGGATTCTTGTTAAATACGCTGAGTCGTTCAGCAGCGAGGGAACGTTCTCCTGAAAAAAAGTGCGATTTAATTTTCCCTCTTTATGTTTGTATGTTACATTAGAGATCGGTTCACTCTACATGCTCGTGAACGTTGTCGTTCAGAGAGGAAGCAGGAACACCGTGTCCAATGACAGAAATAGAGTATTGATTTCCATTGTGCAGCGCCGCCACAGTACAACAAGCAGGGTTTATTTTCTATCTTTACTTTGCAGTTTCGGTGAGTTTATTCCTGATTAACTGATTCATCTCTCGTACATGCGTGAAGTTGGATATTTAAACGCGTTTCAGGCCAGTTTTTGGTTAAATTGCAACCCTGAATAGAGACTAATGTGAGGGCTATTAATATATATATATATTTTTGGTGGCTTTAAGCCATCTGATCCGCTATGTAATAGGTAACATGTTTGTTTTTTTAATTGCTGTACTGTAGTTACATCTTGAGCACACGCAGCCAGCGATGGATGTGAACTAGTTTCAGTATGTTTGCTTTTCTTCATTATGTCTCATTACTCTCAACACTGGCATACAGAGTCACCTGGCACACACACTACAGTTCAACATTTAACCACATTCCCTTATTGTTCTGCATCCTCTGCTTTTGAAGCAGTTGTCAAATCGTGCTGTTCATTACATTCCCTAAGTTATCTTTGTTAAACGACTAACTGCAGGCCTGATACTTTGCTTAATAAAATGAGGTGGAGGAAAGCGAATCTGTGGCTCCGTCTCTGAGGTTTGTTTTTATAATGAAACTCTGCCCCCGAGTGGGGACACGAGGGGACACGTTTAACAAGAAGAGATGTTAAGATGACTTCAAACCTGCATATTAATCCTATTACATCTGTATTTTGTAATTTACACATTCAGATACCAGAACAGTAATGACATTCGTGCAATTCTATAGAAATAGTGTCTCTCTAGGCTATTTGAAAGGATTAAATGTGTATTTTTCACGATTTTCTAACATTTTAAACCAAATGAGAAAAACTAAAACATCGACCGACTAATCAATTATGAAAACAACGCTAGTCCTGCTAAAATCTAACTTAATTAAAGACATAATGCTGTTACTGCTATTTGCATAAATGAGAAGATGAATATTAGAGGAAACCGCTGAATAGCTCTCCAGAATAATTCGTTGATTGGAACGCAATTGAAACAAAGCTTCTGGTAAATAACCACTCCGAGTTTTCGTTATTTTTGGTAAATATAATATATTTTAATCGACAGAAAATTGATTTGCATCAGTTTATCATTTATGTCAAAAAGAAAAGAAGCCAGCGGCTCACCTAGTTGAGCACGCACACCTCGTGGGTTTTGGTCGCCGGTTCGATTCCGGCCCCGGGCCCTTTGCGCCATGTCACCCGTCTATTAAATTTAAACGGCCTTTTTGTTGAACTAACTTTGTGGCGTTTGACTCCCTTTATTTAGAGAAGAAGTAAATACAAAAGTTCACGAATCAGATTCTGATCACAGAGTATTCTAACTACTGTTTGACAACACTAAAGAGTTTAGTCATTATCGTCCCGCTCTCCACGGGGTGCGTTTGTTTTACGCGTCTTTGTGTCCCTTCAGTATCAGGTCCACGTACGCTCCCGTCACCAGACTCTCCTTTGAGACGCCCAGCTTCTCCATCAGACCCTCGGCCACCTTCAACGGATCAAATCAAACGGTTTGTTCCGGTAAAAAGACACAAAAGTTAAGCTTACCGACACGAGTGTACTTTTAAATGTGAATGTAACGTTGGTAGAATTTTAACGTTTACACAAACCGACCTGCTGTCCGTCTTCAACAGTTTGCTCCGGACGCATCACCACCTAAACAAACAACACGTACAGCGTCACTCTTCTCTTTTGACCATCACTTCCTGTGAACTCTACTGAACGTCATCTCATAAAAAGGTGTAATATAGCCCAACATATGTTTATTTATATTTTATGGTTATTATGGGATCCTATTTCATGATTAGGAAATACTTCTTTAATCAGAATTTTCTCATAATTGCACGACACAAAACCAGTTTTCATGACTTTGAGTTGGCAAGTAACAATTATAATAAAACAGTATAATAAAAATGACTTGATTAATGTAATGTGCTGAAGGTATAATACACATATTAAAAACTGTGTGTTGACCTCCAGCTCCATGTAGTTCCCAAGTCCCTCCACGGCATCCAGGTGAACTCTGGTCTGACCAATCAGAAACAGCCGCCGCTCCTTCCGCACCTCACCTCTAACCCCGAGGGCGTCTGACAGCACGGTCTACACACACACACACACACACACACACACATTAATAAACGGCAGTGTGTGGCTGCAGAAACACACTCTGGTTGTTCGGTGTTTTACCCGGAGACTCGGCGGGTCGCTGGTCGGACTGATGGAGTAACGGGACAGTTTGGGTCCATCGGTGTCGGGACGCTCGTAGAAGATCAGCTGACCCGACTCGTTCTAACAAACAAACAAACAGTGAGTCAGTTTTACACCACGGTACAGGATGTGGTGTATTCAGGCAATATTACTTTTGTCTTGTTTTTTAAATTTCTGATGTAACAGTTCTATTTTTATGTTTTTTTAAAGATATATTAATTTTCTAATGAATTAGTGTCAATTGTATCTTACTTAAATCTCTTTTTAAAATTATTTTTGTTTAATCATTTTATTTTAAAATATAACTTTTTTAAATGCTGATCTTTTTATAAAATTGTCACCTTAATTAGAAATGTTTATGTATGTATTATTTTCTGTTTTATTTATATTTTACAGTTATCATTTGTTATTTGTTTTGGTTTGGATAATGGAATGGAACATGGGTATTTTTCTCACACACCCACACACACTCAGTGTGAACGTACCATGAAGTCTCTCAGCTTCAGTCGTCCATGGCTGCAGTTGAAGAACGTGTCGTGATGTTTGATGGTCGTGCCCTCTGATTGGCTGAGCTCGGCGGCCTTCTTGGCTAACAGCGTCGGGTCTCTCACTTTGGCTTTGATCTCCACGTTGGACGGCATGACTCTACTGAGCATGTGCAGAACAAGAGGGATGACAGGAAGTCAGACAAGTTAACATTTTTATTTAAATACATTTAATGCCAATTGTATCTTACGTGAATCTTAAATTATTTTTTGTTTAATCATATTTTTAAATATGACATTTTTAAATATTTTATTATACATTTATTTATACATATATTTAGTAAATCTTGACCTTAATTTGAAATATTAATGTATTATTTTCTGTGTGTTTTTCTTATTTATTTTTCAAGTTATCATTTATTTTATTATTTGTTTAAATTTTTTATATTATAAATGTAAGTTTGTAGTATTCTCATTTCATTTATTTACACACGCACACAAACACAATGCGTTTTAAATAAAAAATTTAAATAAACATTTTTATTTACTGTATTAACTGATGGGTGGTAAAGAAAACACAATGCTTTTTATATAATTATTTTATAAATATTTATTTAATTTGAATTACTCCTGCTGGTAAAGTGTCACCATTAAAAAAAGCAATTCTATAATCATAACGTTATTTGTTTCATTCCGACACCACCATGTTGTTCTCATTCGTTGTCACCACAGAACACCCGCCTCGCCAATCACGGCGGAGAACAGAAGTTTTTCCTTCAACTCAATGCGTTAGCTAGCTAGCTTATTTGCTACACAGCAACTGAGCGAACACTGATGCTAAACCCTTAAATGTCTTATTAAACATGGCGGATGGTTAACTAGCAACACAAAGCGTGGCTCATATTAATAAAAACGAACCGTGTAAGAAGTAAAGTGTGTCGTTTTACCTGTTCCCGGTGTCTCTGCCGCCGCTGCTGCTGCTGGGTCTCCGAGTGTCTGCGCTTGATTTTCCCGCGAAACACTCCCTCTGGGGCGGAGCATCAGCGACGGGTCCGAGAGCAGCTGACTTCATACGAAGGGTCCGGGAGTAGACACCAAACTGACCGCAGAGCAGCGCTGAACGACTGGGGAGCCACATTTACACAGAGGGTCCTCCTCGTGGATGGTCCGCCTACATTCTATCAGAGACGATCTACGCATGCGCACAGGAAACGGAAACAAAGACGTCTCACTCCGTCTCATACATTTTGCACTAAAGTAACAGCATCATGGCTGATTTCTAAAAAAGTACTTTCCAAATTTGAAACTTCATAACAAAGTAACCCAACTCCTTAGCTCTTCCAAATCGTAACACTTTATAATAATAAGAATATAATTCTCAAAAACATGATGAAAACACATCAGGTGATATTACTTTTTCTCTTTTATTTTTTTAAAGTGTAAGGCACTGCAAAACTATAATAATCATTATTGTATGCGAAGTCAGTAAACCTTAAATTGTCTAAGCAGTAAATAGCAGACTGTTACTTCCAGAACCAATGTGTCACCCTATTTGTTGCATTTACAATTATACAAAGAGCATTCTTTAGTCTGTTAAGTCATCAAACATCTTCTCATCAGCAGCTTTCAAGGCACACAATGGTTGAGCTACTTGTCTTCAGTCTCAGTGAAAAGGAGGAAGTCAACAGTTCAAACTTCAATCAATTCATCTTGCAAATTACACAGCTATGTTTTAAAAGTAGCCCATAAATTGACTTGGGACTGGTGCTAATTATTCCACACCAGGGACAAATAAACCACATGTACCAGTCAGGATAATCACTATCTCCTGTGATGAAGTCAGTCATGAGCTTTTTCTGCTTTATTGCTCCACACCGGCTTGCGTTTCTCGATGAAGGCCCGGATCCCCTCTTGTCCGTCTCTTAGAGCCAGGTTGTCAACCATCACCTTGGAGGCGGTGACGTACGCTGCGTCTCGGCCTTGAGCCATTTGTCTTTTCAATGGAAACAAAAAGGAGAGCAGAACACGTGGAGGGAAATATATTAAACCGGGTCGTCAGGAACCGTCTCAAGCATCCCAGGGCTTTAAATTAAAAATAAATAAATTCTGTCTGTAGTCTGAAAACTCTCACCGATGGAAAGTGGCCTTGCCGAGCGCCACCACAGGCCGGCTAGCCTGACACACCCGCTGGGCGATGGCTAACGTCTCCTCCTCCAGGCGCTCCTCTGGCACAACTTTACTGATCAGACCGTGCAGCAAAGCATCGTGGGCTGAGATGGGAGATCCCGTCAACAGCATCTCCATCGCAACCTGGTAAAAAAAAGAAAGAGGAAAGCAAAAGTGTTCATTAATAAGAGCTTCATACTAGAAGTGTCTTTCTACTGAAGTTCAGCTCTTACCTTCCGCGGCACAGCTCTGCCGATGGCCACCGCCGGCGTCGAGCAGAAGAGGCCCACGTTGACCCCCGGGGTGGCGAAAGTGGACTTTTCCGTCGCGACGGCGATGTCACAGCTGGCGACAAGCTGGCAACCGGCCGCAGTGGCGACGCCGTCCACCATGGCGATCACCGGAACAGGTATGTCTTGAATCAGAGTCATCACCTGAAGCACAAGAGTCACATGGACAGTTATTTATGTGTGTGTGTGTAAAATGTTTGTTCATTCAAATATATATAATATTGTATAATAGTCAATAAAATACACAAATGAAGTGAAAATAAATGGTCATCATGTCACACTATTAGGCTCAGATTTAGCCTTTAATTATTGTTATTATATTTTATCATTGATGCAGCGACATGAGGAGGAAGGAGGAGGAGGAGGAAGAGGAGGAGGAGGAGGAGGAGGAAGAAAAATAAGAGGAGGAAGAAGAAGAAAAAGAAGAGGAGGAAAGGAGGAAGAAGAGGAGGAAGCGGGGGAAGAATAGGAAGAAGACTAATAAGTGACTAATAACCAATGTTGGTTTGTAATAAATAGTAAATAAGAAGCTGATGATGATGATGATGATGATGAGGGACAGAGACAGAAGAAAGAAAACAAACTCACCTCTGCACAGGTGTGAATCACCTTGGTGTGATATTCTCTGCCCTGAGCAGACGTCAGCTCCTTCAGGTCGTGTCCGGAGGAAAACACTGGACCTCTGGCTAAAAACACACACACACACACACACACATTAACACACACACACATTAACACACCCACACGAACACACACACACCTACCTGATATGATAACGACTCTGAGATCATCACCGTCGACGTCGGTTAGGATGTTTTCTCTGAGGGACTCCAGCATGGACAAAGACAGAGCGTTCCTCTTCTTGGGATTGTTCAGTATTATTCTCCTGGAAAAAAGAATACAAAGTAACATTTTACAGTACTTTTCTGTGTTTTTAAGCACTTCAGTTTGTTGCAGAAGTTCTCTAATAAACTGCTGTAGCAGTACAGAGATCTGCAGCAATGCAGTACCGATGCTGTGTGTGGTATATGTATTTAAGTACTGCGTTGACGAACAATTTTGAGGTATATTTTGAGACTTTATGCTTCGACAGAAGTGTACTTTTTACTCACCTACGTATATCGAACTGCTACATAGTTACTAGATAACACACTTTAAATTGACCAACAAAACAAATAAGCTCATACATTCAGTGATGTAAGAAGTATTCATTCTTGCAATAATACTCCATTTCAAGTAAGACTTGGCCCTGGATTCATACTATTCCTCCAGTACACATGGAGGAGTATTATCAGACTCAAGTTTTAATAAATAAATGTACTCATCATGCAGAAAAAACATATTTATATATTTTTAATGTCACAATTATTTGACGTAGTGTTTGGTAGTTTTACCAATTTATTTTATAATAATTGTTACTTTTAATTTAATTTAAACTATAGCTGTCAAAAAATATATAAATGCCCCAAAGAGTGCAATATTAAGTCGATATATGACAGAATGGAAAATAAAGAATACGTGTAAAGAAACAAGTACCTAAAATATGTTACTTTAATGCAGTACTTGAGTATTTATACTTAATGACTTTCCACCATTGCATTAATAATAATATATTTCTTTGCATTAAAGTACTTTGTAGTATGCGGAGTAATTTATTAGTGGCACCACAAGAACACGTTGATTTAACTGTACAAATATTGAGTTTTTATTACTACAATACATTTTTAACAGGAATATTATGTATGCCGAATTTTTCTTAAGACCTTGACATGTGCAAAGAAGTACTGTATGTAAGCACTGTTACATTATTTTGTTGTTAAAATCTGTATTCTCTCCTTAAATATAGTACGTCTACCACGGAGTATGGCAGTGGTAGATTGGACAGTGGACACGGACACATTTCGTTGCTGCACCTTATTCCGTTGCTTTGCTGTCTCACCGTCAGCGGCTCCGGTTCAGTCAGAGAGTAGAAACGAGTCCCGCTGAGCCGAAACACACCGAAAGCCCTGCAGAGTAAACTACGAGCCATGTTTGTTTATAATCGTCGCTTCAACCTTCCCACTGTCACTTCCGGGTGGAAGACGACGTCACAGGCACGTAAGGGCGACGTAAGACGAAACCAGGAAGTCAGAAATTCAAACATTTCAATAGACATTTCTAAGTTGCCTTAAGTTTGTGTTGTGCATTACTCTTGTAAAATAAAATTTAAAAAAAATGTTTATACCTACGATCGTGAAGAAATCTACAGACGTAAACACACCACGTAGTAAAATAAACACCTAAATGTGTATTTTAGATGTTTTCTTTCCACTAGTCAAACAGACGACGTTTTATGGAAGTAAAATAGCTCAAAATGAATCTCATCTAAAAGACGACTTGAACAGTTCAGACACTGAAACCATATTCAGATGAAGTGAGTGCATTTATTCTCAAAGGACATGAAGTGAAACACACACACGTACAGTACAGTGATTGATTGCCACTAGTTGCCACTAACAGTAGTTGAACTGTGACTTAAAGGCCCAAAGTGTTTGTATTTATTGCTTTAATGACAGAAAAAAATGTAACAATTAAACAACTGATTGGGTTTTTCGTGGCTCTATCAGTGCAGAGAAACAAACGATCAGTTAATTCTAAAACAACAAGAACTAGATTACTCCGCGCACACAAAAGTGTCGGGAGTCTAAATGAGGCAGAACAAGAAGGAGTCCCATCAGAGCCGGAGAAACCGCAACACCCACAATCCTCCTGGCCACCAGGAGGAGCAGGGCCGCCAGCAGGGGGCAGGCCTCATGTCAGGTGACGGCGTTCAGGTTCTGGACTCCGTCGGTCGGGGTGAAGAACTGGACCTTGGGCGCGGCGAGCCCCGAGTTGTTCCTGCGCACGCCGGCCGCGCCGCCGCGCGCGCTTTTACGCATGGAGTTGTTGCGCCGCATGGAGTTTCGCTTCCGCAGCGAGTTCTGGTGCGACAGCTCGCTCTTCTGGAGCGTCTGGATCAAGATGGACGGCTTCTCGTCCAGCTCTCTGGCGCTGCAGGGCGGCGTCGTCACCTGAACAACAGATTTACGATAAAGTTTTACAGGTTTTTTTCTGACCCTTAGCATATTATGACCACATGTCACACGTTAAAGCTCTTTTGACTTTTTTGTTTTGATTTTTGTTGATTTTTACTGTTATTATGTCATTTATCGGCTGTTTGTATCGCTATTGTTATTGTTATTACCATGTAAAGTACCCTTGATTACCTTTTAAAGCGCTGTGTTATTATAATTATTTGGAACAGTAATGTTATAACTAGTGCTTGGCAACGATTAAAATATTTAATCGCGATTAATCGCACGGATTTTTTGCGATTAATCACGATTAATCGCATTGTTATGGAAAAGTTCAATAATGAATTCAAAAGTAGTGTATTGCGCACTTTTATTTTAAAGTACTGCTATATGAACAAAAGGGCAATAACATTTGGCTCACGAGATGCAGGTAGCATGTTTCATACTTAATGTGAATATTATTCATACTTTGTTGGCATCTTATTCTGAAAACCGGATGTTCGTCTGAAGAAACCGGATGTTGCCTCACGTTAATCTTTCCGCTAACTTTCAAAGTCCTTTGCTCCCGATCTGTGCGTTTAAATGCGTTTACCGTGAATTTCAGCATATCGGTGCACCAACATTGCTGACTGTTTGCTGGCTTTTATCCCACTGTTCTTGTCATCCTCTTGTTGTTATGTATATCTCTTGTCTCTTGTCTTTCAATTAAAAAAAAATATATATATATATTATAATAAATTTAAAAAATGCGTTAACGCGCGATAAAATAATTGTCGGCGTTAATTAATTAATGCGTTAACGCGAAAGTTACGCGTTAACTTGCCCAGCACTAGTTATAACATAACTGGGTTTAATAAATTACCCGTCATGCTGCTGTAAGTTTGATTAAAAAAAGAATTATAACAAAACAACGGACAATTCAATTAAACAACCAACCGACTGACATCGAAATGTTGCAATGTTCAAGCAAGCAGAAAGCTAAAAATATATAGAACAAGGAAAGAATAATAAGAATAAAATGTGACACATAAAAGAGTTTAAAGAGTTAAAACGATCAAATAAAAGCTTGAAAACGGGAAGTTTAAAAGACGGAACATGCAGGTGATTCTAAAACAAGATTCTATATCTCACAACGTATTTCTACGTCCTCTTCTCTTTTGACAGCCACGAGTTAAAATGGTGAATAAAAGAGGAGCGTAAACAACGATGAGTAAATAATACTTGTATCCCTTCACCTTGACTGTGTTACCAAACTTGGAGTAGTCCACGGAGTACACGCCCTCCTCCTCCGTCACGATGGGAACGAAGCGGTGACCCCACTGGATCTCCTCGGAGACGTAGGAGGTCCGGGCCTGCGTGGTGATCCCGGTCGTCTCCACCACGCCCTCCAGGATCACGATCACCTCCAGGTCGCTGCACTGCAGCTCCATGGCCGACAGGTCGTACAGCGGGCTGAGAGGAGGACGCAAATGCATCTTTATCGAGGCCAGAGCCTCCCTCAGCAAATGCTTTACATTGTCGCACTAGGAGAAAACACAATATTATTCATTTGAATCAATCCGCAGCACGTGGTCGTACCTGTTTTTGTCGATGACGTGGCAGATGATGAGCGGGGCGAGGAGGAACAGGCTGTTGCTGGCCACGGCCGTCTCCGTCGGGACGTCGATCTGATGGATGGGGATCACCTCCCCCTCTGGCGTGGTCGTCTTCCTCACCACCTGATGAATCATCTGCTCATTTAAATCTTATTTCTGATGCTTTTAGAGGACAGTACTGCTTCTTCTGAGATTACAGAAGCGTTTGGAGGGTAAACTCATTTGTAAACAGAGGATTTTGGGGGAAAGAAATTTTGTTTTACAGACAAAAAGACACTTAAAAAGGTTCCTTCAAAACTTTAAAAAATGTTTTTTTTTAAAGTATCAATAAGATACAATTCGTAGATACATTATTCTCTTAATTTTACAATTTTTATCTCATAAATTTACCCCATTAATCTCATAAATTTGCGACTTTAATCTCATAAATTTATGACATTAATCTCATAAATGTACCACTTTAATCTCATACATTTATGACATTAATCTCATAAATGTACCACTTTAATCTCATAAATTTATGACATTAATCTCATAAATGTACCACTTTAACCTCATAAATGTACCACTGTAATCTCAGGGAGTAGGGTTAGGGTTAGGACTTTACCGCAAGTAAAACATTTGGACTTTTCTCTCTGAATATTACCCGTCTCTCCTCTCTCGTCTCCCTCGGCTCCTTATATAAAACAAATGTTATACCTACAATGGCCGGAATACACCATCGTGAAGAAATGCTGAAATATCCTTCAGCAGGTTCAACAAACAGCAGATGTGATGAAAGCATCACCTGTAACCTGACGGTGGCTCCGATGATCATGCTCTTCCTCAGATCTCCGATACGGATCATGAAGCACAGACAGTTGTTTCTGACGGCGATCACGGCGTGGCGGCTGAAGATCAGCGTCTCCGCTCGCCGGTTCGACTGAGCCGTCTTCATGAATATACAACCTGAGGACGAACCAAGGAACCGTCTCACAAGTAAGGACATTTTATTGCAAAATATATATATTTGGCACATTACAAATGCAGCTGCAAGTCCCCAAATACATCCTGACAAATGTATACATGAGTGTGTCTAAAATACTATAAATTCTACCACTGATCAGCATGACTCTGTATGCAGTTATTGACGAGAGTAATGTGGACTATTTGTGCCAAATGCTCATGATAGTCTATGCCTTGGTTATTGCACTGAATAAAAACAGAGCAAGGCATTGTGGGTGATGGAGTTATTTTAAGTTGAGGCTCAAACTATTGCTACTTCCCTGCTACCACGAGTCTGAGTCTCACCCAGCATGACGGCGTTGATGATGAGTCCGATGATGTTCTGCATGATGAGGACGGTGATGGCGGTCGGGCAGTGCTCCGTTATCATTCGTCCTCCGAAGCCGATGGTCACCTGAACCTCGATGGAGAACAGGAAGGCCGAGGTGAACGACCTGAAGAGAGAGAGAGATTTCAGACTTTAACGTTAAGATTTAGGTTTCAGACATCAGATCAGTTCCATTCTAACGAACAGAGTGGATCCTCAGTCACTTGTTGGTTTATATTTGGTCGACTATTTGAGAATAAGAAACACATTTCTTCATGTCCAGTAGTAGAAGTATTAAGATCCTTTACTTGTAATAAAGTATGAATACAACAATGTACAAAAACACAACATGACACAAAGAAGACATTCAAGTAGAAGTACAAAGGTGTTGTGAGCTTAATGTACTTAAAGTATCAAAAGTAAAAGTACGCACTGTTGATGTGGAGCGTCCGCCATATTGAGCGCCACCCCAAACCAGTTAGCGGGGAGAGGAAGTGGATTCTAAGACCGTCAGCGAGTCTACATTGCTACTGAGCTACTGGCCTCGTGCAACGCCGTCTTCTACAATCGGACTTCTTTTTACAACCAGAGGAGTCGCCCCCTACTGGTCATTAGAGAGAGTGCAAGCTTAAGGCTAATCTGCCCAACTAGACTCCTTTTTCTTTTATAAGAGGAAACTAAAAAAGGGGTTTTGGTTCAATCTTTAACATGTTTTTCAAATGTTACGTATTAATCTGAAGAGTAAAAAGTGTAATGTTTCTGAAATGTAGTAAAGTAGAAGTATAAAAAGGCATTGAATGGAAACACTTGAGGAGTAAATGTCGCCTACTTTCCAACACCTGAAGGAGAGGTGGTTGAGGAAAAAGTGGGAAGGAAAGGAAGTAAGGAAGGAGGAAAGACTCAGTGCGTAAGAGGGAGGTGCCCAACTCCTCCCCTCCTAATCTTTACTTTATTTCCCCTGAATGATGAGAGAGAAAGAAGCTCCCTGACTTTCTGTCATAATCAATGTCGTTCTCTCCTTCTCCTCCTCTTCCTCTACCTAAATATTAAAAATGGAGGAAGAGGAAGAGGAAGAGGAGGGTGGGAGGTTTGGATCGAGTGAGCGTGGATGGATAGAAAGTCTCATCAAAACACACTTTTTAATCATCGAGATCACAAATGTTCTTACTTGACGTCGGTGACGCAGTAGGTCTTGTTCTGCAGGTCTCCGCGGGTCAGGTTTCCAGAGTCCAGGTCTCCGGAGTCCGGGTATCCGGAGTCCAGGTCTCCGGAGTCCGGGTATCTGGAGTCCAGGTCCCCGTGCGCAAACGCCACCAGCCACCAGCTCATGGCGAACAGCAGCCAACTGCTGACGAACGTGGTGGTGAAGATGACCAGCGTGAAGCGCCACTTCAGGTCCACCAGCGTGGTGAACACGTCCTGCAGGAATCGGCCCTGCTCGCGGATGTTCTTGTGCGCCAGGTTGCACGAGCCGTTTTTCGCGATGAAGCGCGCTTTGTTCACGCGGTCCCTGAACACCGGCTTGCGGGGCATCCGCGAGGCGAGGCCCGGCAGACCGAACTCCTCCGGGATGATGCTTTTTCTCGCCAACATCTTCTGCTGCTTGACAAAAAAAAGAAAAAGTGTCAAAACTACTTCTTTTTTAGTCCGACTTCAGTGCGTCTTTGCGCGCGGGTGCAACATGTCCACGTGCGGGGGAGGAAGAAAAGAAACCGCTCAGAGACGCACCAACTCCTTTCCTTGTGAGGACATTTGGAGGATGTTTCGGAGCTCTGAGGGCTGGGACGGTCTCCTCTCCTCCTGTTGACGTAGTCCAGCTTCCAGAGTCCAGACCCGCTCAGACCAGGGGGCTGCTGCCTTCAAGGGCCGTCGGAAAACACGACGTTTCCAGTCAAACGAACCGAATCGAAACTTCATTCAAGTGTCAATACATGCACATAACTTTTTACTTGTGTCTTAAATAAAGTGTCCTGAGCTCAAACATTCATGAAGCCCCTAAATTAACAATGTTAGATGATCAATTAAGTTATTTTAGACTGGACTCATTTCATTCACATATCCACATTCATCCTTACTTACTTATCCTTACACTATGTGAACATTAAACACGATTATGTTATGTTATTATAGTTTAATGGTGTATTCTGCATCTAATTATGCTTTCAATCAGGTTGTAAATTGTACTTTATATTGTTTAAAGTCATACAGGATTTAATTATTAGGCTGCTGAACCTACAGCCACCTTTTATTGCCTGTGAAATATGAATTAATAGCTTAAAGTTGACATTTACCCTTTTTAATTTGCATATTCATAAAGGCTATGACTTCTAACATGATTTAAAGTCAGTGTTTCCCTTTTCAGATCATCCAGAACAATTATTTCATAAAAACTGTGCAAACACAGACAAATGTATGAATTAGACAAGATCGTCTCACGGCACTCAACAAGCTTTCTATACAATTATACAGACTGAATTGTCAGTTGTTAATAAATATAACAATATAGATCAAATAAAACCATATATTTTACTTTTGTTTATGCTGCTGTTTGTTTTATAATTAAATAAAACAGTTAAATGAAGAGTAGTTTCAAATTCTGCTGCCATTGTGATAGAAAAATAAATATAAATACTTTAAATATACTAAAATAATGTTGCTTTTTGAGAGATTTCTTGACATTGTGACTGAAGTTGTCATTTTATTTCTTAATTCCCTGATTTTAAATTCTAAACACATGGAATTATTACATTATGTGTACCGTGGCCACTAGGGGGCGTCATTTAGCAACACATTGTATATCAGTCGATGTGTTGAGAGTCAAGTGCTGCAGGTTTATTGAGAAATAATTAAAAAAAGGGCTCATTTCACTCAAAACCATTTTTATTGTCATTTCAAGAGTAAAAAAAAACGAGGCACACGTAATAGTAATTTGTGATATATGTTTAAAAAGTCTTGGATATACAGAATGTACACTTACAAACATTAAGAACACAAAATAAATCAACCTTTACTTGTAAAAATCTGGTATTTATGTTGCATTTAAATGTGCATTCATGAGAGCAGTCTGATGATGTGTGTGTGTGTGTGTGTGCGTGTGTGTCTGTGTGTGTGTGAGTGTGAGTGTGTGTGTGTATAGCTACCTATAGTTGTAACTCTCGTCTGTCGGGTAATAATATTAACAATATGTAGGCTGGAAAACAAAACACCAAATTCACTAAAACAAACTGCGGAGTTGGTAATAATTTTACATGCAGCCATTATGTTCACTTTCAGTAGAATATATATGGATTTATGCAGCTTTAAGTTTTACATTTGAGCTCGAAAGAAGTGTTGAAATCACCTCTTCCTCAGCCCACAATAAGCACGAAACATCTGTGGAGGTAACGGCAGCTCACGCTGGGCGTCGATTGTCCCCGAGGACAATAGACGCTGGGCGTCTATTGTCCTCGGGGACAATAAGTTCAGCAAAGCACGAGCAGACAGCGGGGTCACGACGTCAGCACCCTTCAGTGTTCGTCGTGTCACAGAACAGAGCACAGGTGAACGTCCACCGCAAGTCAAACGTCCACCTTCTGCTGACGGGAACTGCTCTCACACTCGTGTTTGCTCACGTTTAACGGAAGCATGTTCTGCTCTAACTGTTAGCTCATTTCATACGTTGTTTTAATTTACGAAATTCAATTTTCTTCTTCAAATGCGATGAATCCGAAATCACTAAAATGAAACTAAAAGTGTGGTTACATGGACACCGTGTGTTCTCGCTGTCTTTACTTGCACACATCTTCAACAAGTTTATCCTGAAATTGATTCAACTTGAAGAATAATAACTCTGTACGCGATGAAGAGAGTCAGGTTGGACCTTTTCTAAATGTAATAAAGTAAACTGTGACAACGTGTTGAAGGTGAAAATAAATCACTTACGGAGCCAGAAGAGGAGTTCTATTTCATCCTTACTGACCGCCAGAGGCAGTGCTTAACACTGGATGTATCCCGTCTCGCGCATGCGCAGGTCGAATATTTATATCAACAAAGTCACGTGTGACCTCGGATGACCACCGTCATCTATAAGTTCCGGTGTCATCCTGAGCTCAGTCCTTTTTTTCTTCTCGCGTCGCAGGTTAGCTACCATGGTAGCTTAAACAAGGATGTGTCTACGATCAAGACATATTAGAGCTCGTCGCTGTAGCCTTGTGACTACCGGTCGGAGTTGCGGTTCTCTCGCCCTCCAAAGGCTGCGACGAGCTGTCCCTCTTCGGAGGGAACGGTGTGTTCGCCGTTCGGACATCGAGCCCCGGACTGGTGGCCGCCCCTATCAGTCGGTCGTCACCAGTCTGATAAGGGTCAGCTAAGTCGTGATGACAGCAATCGGTAAGATCGATTAACATTGTTTTCTATAACAGTTGTTTGTTCCACGGTTGGCAGAGCGCTTCCGCTCTAGTAATCGAGTGGCGCGCTAACGAGAGCGTAGAATTACGCTGTCGGGCCCGCCCTTCACAGTGTTACGGCTATCACAGTTAGCAGAGTGTTCCTGCTCAGGCAAACTTTGTGAGACACTAGTCCGCATTGGCGTTGTGTACATGGAGATTTAATCTTTACATCTGACGTAATTCGCAGTTAGCAGTGTCTTCACTCAGGCTAACTTGGATGCTAGCTGGCTAGCTAAACAAAGCTGATACTGGGGCTGTAGCCATCAACTTTGTATCCTTACAGCTGTCACAGTTAACAGAGCGTCCTCGCTCAGGTTAACTCAGTGGGAAACTAGCTAAAACAAAAGCTGATACTGGGACTGCGTCCATCAACTTTGTATCCTTACGGCTGTCACAGTTAACAGAGCTGTCACAGTTAACAGAGCGTCCTCGCTCAGGTTAACTCAGTGGGAAACTAGCTAAACAGAGCTGATACTGGGACTGCGTCCATCAACTTTGTATCCTTACGGCTGTCACAGTTAACAGAGCGTCCTCGCTCAGGTTAACTCAGTGGAAAACTAGCTAAACAAAGCTGATACTGGGGCTGTAGCCATCAACTTTGTATCCTTACAGCTGTCACAGTTAACAGAGCGTCCTCGCTCAGGTTAACTCAGTGGGAAACTAGCTAAACAAAAGCTGAGACTGGGACTGCGTCCAGCAACTTTGTATCCTTACGGCTGTCACAGTTAACAGAGCGTCCTCGCTCAGGTTAACTCAGTGGGAAACTAGATAAACAAAGCTGGTACTGGGGCTGTGGCCATCAACTTTGTAGCATTACAACGATCACAGTTAGCGGAATGTGCTCGCTCAGGCTAACTCGGTGAATGCTAGTTGTACTAAATCAGCATTGAGGTTGTGCCCATGGAGGGTTTTGACGCATTACGGCTGTCGAGTTCGCTCCGGCTAACTAGAAGCTAATACTCGGTGTGTCCATTGATTGTTGTAAACATTATGGACATATCGGTAGCGGATATCAGTTAGCAGAGTGCCCTCGCTCAGGCTAACTGGTAGCACACCAAGAGTTACAGCGCCTGTCCAAGTGGAGAGTGTCCTCGCACTGTAAGGACTGTGGGTTTTTTTGTCCGTTTTCACAGTAGCAGAGTGCTCTCGCTCAAGCTAACTGGTGGGACACCAATATCTGCAGCAGCTGTCTTAGTGAAGAGTGTCCTCGCTCCCCTCTCACTGTAAGGACTGTGTTCTTTTTGTCCGTTTTTCACAGTAGCAGAGTGCTCTCGCTCAAGCTAACTGGTGGGACACCAATATCGGCAGCAACTAGTTTAGTGAAGAGTGTCCTCGCCCCTCTCACTATAAGGACTTTGCCTGACCTGTTTCCACAGTGGCAGAGTGCTCTCGCTCAAGCTAACTGGTGGGACACCAATATCGGCAGCAACTATCTTAGTGAAGAGTGTCCTCGCTCCCCTCTCACTGTACGGACTGTGGTCTGTTTTGTCCGTTTTTACGGTAACAGAGTGCTCTCGCTCAAGCTAACTGGGGGGACACTAATATCTGCAGCAACTATCTTAGTGAAGAGAGTGGGCTTAGAGAGTGTCCTCGCCCCTCTCACTATAAGGACTTTGCCTGACCTGTTTCCGCAGTTGCAGAGTGCTCTCGCTCAGGCTAACTGGTGGGTCACCAATATCCGCAGCGGCTGGCTAAGGGAAGAGTGTCCGAAGGATCACTTGCCACTGACTGCCCCCTGCCTGTTCTCTCAACCTTCAGCAGAGCGCTCTCGCTCGGACTGATTGGGAATTCCGCATAAACTAGTGGGACAAGGGTTCCACCAGAATCGCGGCCATGTTCAACTCTCCCGGCTGTAGGACCTGTATAGCTCCTCTTCAGCCGGAGGACGGCCCTGACCTCTTGCCCTAGCAGGGAGAACCCAGGCAGGACCTGCGGCATCACGCCTTGAGCAGTAAGGTCTGCTAGGCTGGCCGAAGTGGAACACCTGATGCGGGAGGTCTACCTCCCCCTGTCAGGGCAGCTGAATCCAGACCAACCTACCCTGGTCATTGGTATGGCGCTTGCACGCCGGGCATACACAGCAGCTGGAGCATCCACCTGTGAGTGCCTTCTTCAGGCACCTTCCCGCCCTCACCACCTTTTCTGTTCCTCCCTCCGAGGAATATCTGAGGGAGTTGCGTGCATGGTGGAGACACCAGGGCTCTCTCCCGCCTTACATCAGACCATGCAGGAGGTGGCAAATCTGGCCTTGCACGTATGCCAGCCAGTTCGACGACTATGGCGTCCATCAGTTTCCCCTGAGGAGACTCTGAGGCCCGATGCCAGGTGCCCTCGACCCAATGTCGGGTCAAAGATGACCTGCTATCCAGGGCTTAGGACACAGCAGCGCTGTGCACCGTATCGACAACTCCCTCTCCCACCTCATGCTTTCCCTCGCAGATTCTCTGCAGCGGGCTACTTCGACGCTTCTGCTCAGTGATGCTTCATTGCAGGCGTTTGCGCTCATATCGAGGGAACGTGGATGGATGATGTCCACCCTGGTTCAGACTCGCCGCCAGGTTTGGCTGGCGCAGTCACCCCTATCTGAGACATGTAGGAGGACCCTCCATACTGTCCCAGTGGAGCCTGGTGAGCTGTTCGAGTCAGCTGCTGTACAGGCGCTTCAGCGGACTGTTAGAGCTAGCCAGACCTGGCAGCAGTTCTCTGGTCTTTGCAGGGACATGCCTGCACCCCCAGACCTAGGGGTCCCATTTTTGGCCCACAAGGCCGTTTCTCAGCCTCCAGCTTACCCTAGTAGCGCAACAGGCCTCGGCGTCCTGCTGAGAGGCCGGACCGCTACCTATACAACCTTACTTACGTCCCCGTCCCCCCCGGCAGGGGTGCCAGGAGATGTCTCCAGGCCGGCTGTCGGGGTTCTTTCTCCCATCAGCGGATGTCCAAGGGAGAGTGGTGCACGTCTATCGACGCCTGTTCCCATGGTGCGTCACCACAACTTTCAGTCCTGGGTGCTTCCATTCGGACTCTCCCATCTCCCCATGGGTGTCCACAGTGTGTTACTGCTGTCCTTTCCCCCTGCAATCGCAGGGCGTGAACATACTGCCGTACTTAGACGACTGGCTGACCTAGGCGCCGTCCCGGCTTCAGGTGCCACAGGACACTGCTCGCCTTCTCTCACGTGGCCCGGTAGGCCTCAAGGTGAACATGGAGAGGAGCTACCTGAGCCCTTCTCAGAGCATAACCTTCATTAGGGTGGCCCTATGAGGGCCTGTCTGTCGCCCCAGTGCGGATGGCTGAACAGCCTTCACTTGGATGCCAAGTGGCACAGATACAGGGCAATAATATTATCGAAACAGTGTCTATTCATCTATTCACTATCCCCATGGAGGGAGTGCATATCTGGCGAACAGTGTCCCAGGAACCGAGCCCCAGGGGCTCGGTTCCATTCCACCAGGAGATTGTCACAACAGTTACCTGCCTCTCAAGGCGGGTGCAGGGTGACAGAACGGGACAGCCTGGGGGCAGTTGTCTGCTGAAAGACCGCAGGTCCAGGTTCTAGAGCTAGCGCTCGAGCACTTCCTTCCATGTTGAAGGGAAAGCATGTGCTTGTCCGGTGGACAGCACCTCTGCTGTGATTTCCCATGAACTATCGATGGGGCACCAGATCTGCAGAAGTTGCTACGGGGATCACCGTGGCCTTCTGACTTGGGAGGCCCCTCGCCTGACCAGCCTGTGGGCAATGTACCCACCAGGAGAATGGAACAAGGTTGTGGTTTTCCTGTTCCGTTACAAGCCTCCACCGGGAGAGTGGCGGCTGCAGCCAGACGTGTCGACCCACTGCCCCCACTGGGTCTCCCTGACGGAGGACCAGCCCTCTGGGTCAAGATGCCCTGGCTCACACGTGGCCAGAGGATCTTCTTTATGCCTTTCCACCATTCCCTCTGCTTTTGCTGTAAGCTTGTCAGAGTTCTTCCCCGACAGGAGGGATCTCCTGTCGCAACTAGAGGGTCGGATTTGGCATTCCAATCCCTGCCGCCTTCAATTAGGGGTCACGGGAGGGCCCGACCGGATGCTGAGTGGCTGCATAGAACCAGTCTGACGGACTATTCTGAATGCCAGTGCGCGGTCTACCTGCCTGCAGTACAAGAAACAGGTGGAAGCTGTTCTCCGACTAGTGTGCGGCTCAGAACAAGGTCCCAGTACAGCGCCCCGTGCCTGCTGTACTGAGTTTCTACAGTCTCTCCTGGATAAGGGCCGGTCTCCCCTGCATGGGACCTACCCTTGGTACTGGACAGCTTATGCTTGTCCTTTTGAACCCCTGGCACAGGCGGAGCCTAGATGGCTATCAGCAAGACGGTTTTCTCCTTGCTGTCAATTCAGCTCAATGTGGGGGCGAGCTGCATGCCCTATCAGTGGAAGAATCATGTCTGAGGTGGAACTCAGATGGCTTGGGTGTCACTTTCTGGCCTAAGGCAGTGTTTCTCCCAAGGGGGTGGATACGGTCACATATAAACCGGCCTATCCAGCTGGCAAAGTTGACCCCCCCCCCCCCCCCATCGGGAGAGGAGAGGTCAAGGCTGCTGTGCCCAGTGTGGGCCCTCAGAGCTTATATGGCAGCCACCGCCTGCATAGTCAGTTATGGTGAGCCTAAGAAGGGCTGTGCTCCTTTTTAAGGGAAAAAGGAAAAACGGCACCTGTCCCACTGGATAGTGGAGGCCATTGCCGATACATACAAGGCGAGCGGCTGCGCTCGGCCATCCGGGGTGAAGGGTCACTACCAAGAGTGTCTCCACACCGAGGGCAAGCCTGAGTGGTGTGCCTGTGGGGGATACATGTGCGGCGGCCTCATGGGCATCGCCGAGCACATTCACCAAACACTACAGAGTTAACGTTGCCGGCCCTCACCCACTGGGGAGGGTTCTTGGCCAATTTTCTCTGCGGAGCTATAAGGGGTAGTTACTGTGCTTCCTCGTGACTCTTTTGGTATAAGTCATCCAGTGTTAAGCACTGCCTCTGGCGGTCAGTAAGGATGAAATAGAACGAAAGTTACGGACGTAACTACGGTTCTATGAATCCTGGATGACCGCCAGAGTTCTTGGTCACTCGGAATCCCGTGAACTCGCGAGAAGATTCCATAGGACTGAGCTCAGGATGACACCGGAACTTATAGATGACGGTGGTCATCCGAGGTCACACGTGACTTTGTTGATATAAATATTCGACCTGCGCATGCGCGAGACGGGATACATCCAGTGTTAAGCACTGCCTCTGGCGGTCATCCAGGATTCATAGAACCGTAGTTACGTCCGTAACTTTCGTTATATTTAGAGAGAAAACTAAGATATTCTCTGAGATTATGAAGATTAAAAAACCCTGAAATTCTCTGATATTAAAGTCACAAATATTACTCTGAATATCACCCCCTCCCCTGGCTCCCTCATGTTTGTATTTTTTATTCTGTACCTACAATGGCCCCGAATACGCTGTTGTATTCAACAGCGCTGCTTGTTTCTGTGTGAAAAAAGCAGATTTGGATTCTGGAATATTTCCGATAATTAAAGACTTTTGAAGTGTTTTCGGTTCATAATGATCCTTAAAGGACCTAAAGGTTCAGCTCAATCTAAAACTATCCAATTAAAAACTCTGTCGGTCTAAATGACCACAGACACAGTGAGTGTCGCCGCACTCATCTTAAATACTGCCTTAAAAAACACATGAAACACAAACCGCATCGTATTTTGAATACTTCTTATCGGTGGGAGTCCTTGAACTTAAAGCAGAAATCTGGAGAAATTCTACATTGTTCTTATTGTCAACAAATCCCATTCAAATGGGCGTGTCTAATCTATTCATCAGCATGATTCATTAGCTATTTAGAGACACAGAAATCTATATTTTTAACTCACTACTTGTTGCTTAAAAGTCAGTGATCAAAGAATTCCTCCATTGACTCTCGATGTGTGTATTTACTGATTTCCAAAATAAAATCTGGATAAACTGATTCATGAACTGGTTTATCATTTGAATGAGATTTGGTGTTTCTACATGTAATTTCTAAAAACAACAAAAAGGCAGTATTTCATTGGCTGAGTGACTGAATGATTCAAGTACAACTGTTTAAATACATCAAGCGGTGATGGATAATGTTTCTGGATCTGTTTGTCCAGTGAATTCAACACACACATGATTGGCTTCACTGGAGTGTTGTAGCGTCCCAGAGGTCCGTCCGCCTCGCTGAGAAAACAACTCGACGTGGAAAAAGAGCGAAAGAAGCAGATCACCCAACTGATCGGTCCTCTGGCGGCCGGGCGTCGCTGAAGGACTCGTGTGTCTACATGTCCGCCCTGACGAAGGAAGCGAACATCCCGTCCTCCTGCTCCAGAAGAGTCTCCGGTTTGTCGTACTCCAAAATGTTCCCTCGCTTCATCACGATCACCAGGTCGGCTGTGAGGATGGTGTGGACGCGGTGCTGAGAACACAACGCAACAGTGACTGTCAGGTAATGTTAATTAAAAAAATATATATATATATATATATATATATATATATATATGGCCATACGATTGAGCCATCAGCTCTTAACGCCTTGTTTTCAGTATTCATTTGTGTTTTTTCAGTTTCAAAATAATGGCGTGACTTCCCTGACAGCGCTGTAGTTATTATAAAGATGTGTCATATAGCCCGTGCGACCGACACTTCCTCCTAAATTTGCTGCAATAAAATAAAGACTGAAATAAAGTAATTAAAGTTCCAGACACAAAGATATGAGGATGGGCCCTCCGTCTCTTTGCAGACGATGTCGCCCTTTCTGTTTCAGAGACTTGTCATTTTAAGCTGCTGGGACCAGTCAGAAGTTTGCTTGGTGACACGCCCCTTTTTATTTCCATGGCTAAGATGAGACGATGACGAGGCGGCAATAAACATCAACTGTGACCATATCAACGTGCAATATTATGGACGAAAAAAGACTTAAATGTAGTTTAAAAAACCTGAATCTTTTTTTATTTTGTAAACTACATTTAAGTTTTGTTTTTTGCAGCAGGTGCAGTCCAAATATACACAACATCATAAATATAAACCGGTCAACTGTAAAGATAAGGCTTCAGCAGAGCCAGACTCTCTGACTCAGCCAGGAGATGAAGGGAAAACAGAGAAACAGGCGGAAGAAATGGAAGGAAGAGGAAATACCGGGCAGAGCCAAAGAGGTCTGTGCTGATCCGGGTCTACTTGTGAGTCCTCACTAGCACACTGAAGAGGCTGTCCTCCTGCGCTAGCAGGTTGGGACCCGAGTCCTTTTCCACCAAGATCCCCGAGGAGAAGACCAACACCTGCTCGGCGTCCAAGATAGAGGCCACGCGGTGCTGGCGGCAGGACGGGGGGTCAAAGAGGAGGACGGGGGGGGGGGGGGGGGGGGGGAGAAAGGGTGGAAGAAAGAGGACAAGACGGTGCAACAGAGAGACAGAAAGTCAGAAAAGGAAAGCAGATAAGTGAAGGAAAAGGCAAAAGAGGACTGACTTCACATTTAGGACCCTAAATGCATCTGTAATATCAACGATATTACATTCTGTGTGGAAGAACAGTGAAACAGGGGGAAAAGGTGCAGGAAAGGAAAAATACAATGCAAAAGATGCACGAGAAGCTGAGAGACAACGAGCCACATGTCTGCATCCGGAGCTCGTCAGTGTTCTGCTGCAGATCAACCTCGCAGACGCACTCACTGCGATTGTGACGACTGTTCTGTCTGCAAACGCAGTCATCACGACTTTCTGTAAGATGTTCTCCTGCAAGGAAGAGAAGAGGTATTAAGCCTTATTATCACGCATTCGTAGGTAAAAAGCATTTTGCTGGCGTTCGTGGACTGTTTCATTGTTGGTTCGTATTATATATTTCATGTAAAACACATATGACGAACCAATAAAACATAACGTATTGTGTTTTATAAGTTCTTCATATGTTAATTAGCAGAGAATAATCGGTAGGTGATCGATAACGCACGTTATCTGTCACCGCGCACGTAAACACG
>NC_136655.1:2188124-2190624 GCF_949748355.1 Melanostigma gelatinosum | reverse complement strand
GTCACTCCGCTTAACGGAGACACTCGAGTGCGACTTCAAAGAAAAAGTCCACTTTTCTTATTGGCCGTCCGCTCCAGACTGCACTGAAAACCATCACACAGCATTGCTCTCCACGGTTCACGGCTCGGTGCTCATTACCTTCTGGCCCGGCTCGATGTACACGTTGACGTGTTTGAGCACCGGTTTGAGCATCGGGTCGTAGCGCACGCACAGGTCCTGGATCTTGATCTCGCCGTCCTGGGGCCAGTTCTCAGGCACCTGAGAGGCGTCTGCAGGGACAGAAGCACACACACCGGGTTCATCACCGAGAGACGCACACACCGCTGACCGCTGGTCTACGCTCACAGTCCATCGTTCGGCTTAAGGATCCTTTTGGTTTCTTCCTCCCTGTTTTATTTTCTTATTTTTATCAATTAGCTGGAAGCTTCCACGATGTCAGAGAGAAAGAACGTTTCTGTTCTCTGACACTCAGAGATTATTGACTGTAAATCACAGAGATGGGAAATCCACTTCAGCTTTTTTATCTTTGAATCTGTGAAGATGAAGTGCGAGTCTCTCTTTTACTTTCTTCTTTGTTGTTTTCTCAGCCATCCTTTAAACTCAGGAATTGCTTCGGTTGTGTTTCCCAAAATAGCCGCTCTGACTCGATAAAAGAAAGAAAGATTTGTTTATATTTGGCTCGGTCAGTTATCAGTAAACTGATCGGCACTACGCAGAAATAAAGTAACATTCCAGCACATCCCATAAACCCAAAATACAACTTCTGGACTCTTGAGCAAAAGATAAAACTGTTGCACACACGCACGCATGCACACACACACACACACACACACGCATGCACACACGCACACACACACACACATGCACGCACGCACGCACACACACACATGCACGCACGCACGCACACGCACACACACACGCTGTATAGCTCCATCAGGTCATTCTGTTCCACTCTATAAATCAAAGACCTGACTTCTAAACTACTGACTTCATCTCTCGTACTGCGGTTTGTTTAACTGATGCTCGTGGAAGGTTCCCGGGTTTCAGACGTTGTGGAACATGAAGGAATGAGCTCCTTTTACTGTCCGAGTTATTAAGTCTCACAAGTGAATAACAACCAAACGATGTGGTTCCCTTCTTATCATTTGGTTATGATGAAAAAGTCAAAATCCAGTGAGATGCTGAATTTTCACAAGCTCTGCTAAGTTGGATGGTTTGTCTGAGACGACTTCAGGATTTAAAGGGACAGTTCACCCAAAGAAACAATCAAAAACACGTTTATTGTGGAACAGGAACTCGGTTACCCATAGTTCCCTCGTAGTTCTCCGACTCGGTGCCCAGGAAGCTGTTGACCTTCTTCACGGCGGCCATCTGGACCTCCAGGTCCGCGAGGTTCCTCACAACCCAGTTCAGGTAGTTGGTGACCTACAGAGAGACATTTGTTCAGATAATCATATCTAAACCGAAACATAAAATATCTTAAAAGCCCTTTAGAGCCTCATAATTATGGGTTTGTTGTTTTCAGTTGCTAAACAAAGGTTTAGATGTCCTTTAAAAGTACAATAAATGACATCCGTCTGGAGAGGTACAACTCGTGCAAAGGTGGACGTAGCTGCAGGAACCGGTGAAGTTATGTGTGACAGAGAACTCACCATGAGGGCGTACGTGAGCCCGAGGCCCACGAGGCCTCCGGAAGCCAAACCGATGCTTGGGAACCAGATGGAGGCTCCTGCTGCTGCCAGCACGATCACTGCTCCGAGGTAGTCCTGCACGGAGAAGGAGAGGACGTGTTCGCTGATAGAAACATCATCATCCGGCCACGTGAGACAGACTTTATTTAGGTTCTCACCGTTCGGACCTCCAGCCAGCGGTTGGCAGCGGACAGGAACAGGTAGGCCGTGTTGTTGGTGTCCGTCAGCTCCAGCATGCGTTGTTTGAACCGAGCCTCGTGTCTGGAACACACATTAACACACTCGAGAACCTCCTCCTCTCTGAAACATGCACCACATGTGACCGTGAACAAACGTGCAAACAGGAAGTATGAAGGTTTTCATCGTCGTCTGCGTTCTGAACCAGACTTGGTTTGGAGGGAGACCAGTGGGTCATGATAATGGGAACCATCCCATGACTGCCAAGAATCTGTCTAAAACACCAGAGTCACTGTTTCTGTGTGTGTGTGTGTGTGTGTGTGTGTGTGTGTGTGTGTGTGTGTGTGTGTGTGTGTGTGTGTGTCGCTCAGTGTTTGTATATTTGTGTGTGAGGAAGTCCTCGGGGAGGAGAGGAGAAAAACAGCGTGAGAGCTGTTTAATGTTGGATTACGGCGACGATGGGAATGAGACTGGAGCCAGAAATACAAAGAGACACTGATGCTGCTGATTCCACCAATAAGACTACGAGTACAACGCAGGCTGTAGAAGTAAAAGTACAACGACCAACACCAACAGTACTGCTACAAAGAGAAGTACTGCTAACATCATTATACTGCAGCTACTATCACACA
>NC_136655.1:2178124-2183124 GCF_949748355.1 Melanostigma gelatinosum | reverse complement strand
TCTGGTAGAGAGCTCTGGCCACACAGATCCTCTGTCTCTGACCTCCACTCAGGTTGATGCCCTGAATCACAGAAGCACAAGAATAAAATGTCGGCAAAGCACCAAAACTATGGCCGTGCCGAATAGTTCTTACCTTCATTCACAACGCTGAACATTGTTTTTAAACCGCTGTAACTCTACACAGTTGCAGATAAAGATTAGAATTAGATTCCAGCCGTGGCTGTGAGGATTCAAACATTTCCAATAAAAGGAACGCCGGCGACGGAGCGAATAAACGACACAAAAATGCAAAACACTTGCCGGCAAATATGATATGTCTCAGGCTTTTATTGTGAAAGGGGAGAACGGTCGGAGTGGATCCGGTCTGCGCTGCTTTTGTCAAGGTTGGAAAGAGTCATACAATTATCTCTAAAAAGACGAACTCATTTAACATGATCACGTGATTGGAAGCTTCATTCAAACACCTCAGCAGGAGCTTTGAATGTAAAGCATGAAAACGTGTCCGTACCCTCTCTCCAATCTCCGTCTGGTCTCCAAAGGGCAGCAGGTCGATGTCCGGCTGCAGAGAGCAGGCGTCTATCACGGCCTTGTACCTGAACAACACAGCATCGTGACAGAGGACAACACATCTGGATGTCTTCCTGCAGCATCACCGGAGTTTAAAGCTTTTCTAAATAACACAAACTCACTCCTGTAATTGGCAGTAATTGTGTGTTGTTGTTGTTTTTTACCTCTGTTTATTGAAAGGACTTCCAAAGGTGATGTTTTCCTCCACTGTCGCGTTGAGCAGCCAGGACTTCTGGGTAGCGTAGGCCACCGAGTATCTGTTCTTGCTGCGTGCATCATGGGAAACAGAGGCAAACAGAGGAATTAGTATTACAAGTCCTGTCTTCATAAAGCTGCAGAGAGCAGGAGTACTGGTCCATTGGCTGCACTGAGACGCCATCATGCTGATGTGACAAGGTGTTCAACACAAATACATAACAAGGACGTGTTGTTGGTCTGTCAGATAAGGAATCTATAGATGAGACTGAGATATGAAGCTGCTGTCTGAAGATAGTACAACAGTACATTAAGTGCAGATCTGAATCATAATAGTCTCTCCACCATCACATGACTGTTGCTCTACCTGCACTCTTTATTGTTATTCACTTTTGTGTGCTGTAGCTGTTTATTGGTGTCAACATCTATTTCCTCTTTCAGTATTTCTACCCATCACCTGCATCCTGAAACATGACAAGAGTCACACGATGCCGAGAGGCTCCGACTTCCGTCCGATGCATAAAAACTATTGATGAGGAAAGCTGTTGTCAGATCAGTACTCCTGTTCTGACCGGCTTTATAAATGAGATTAAAAAAAAGGGAGGACGAGAGCGAGGATCATATCAAACTCCACCACAACACGAGGAATACTTCAGTCAGAAGTGAAGGATAAAAATGGATCGGGTTAATGATGAGCTGCAAAATCAACAACAACACGAGCAAAACATGAACACAAAACACCAACAAGAAGAAACAACAACAACTGCAGCGCTCTGCTGGGAGTCGGATGTGAGGAGAACCTGCTGAGACTCTCAGCTGCTCTTTAGATCTTAAACTGTTCGAACGTGTAAAATAAGACTGTTGTTATTTTATATCCTGTTAGAACCTTTATTTCCCTTTAATCCAGAATGAATAGTTTTATCCTTTATCACTTCAATAAGAAACAGGAACTGTAAAACCACGAATTTACATTAAAATGAGTAAATGCATAAACTCTCTTTCACAGTGTAATATGTGTTATTATATAGAAATACCTGCATGTATCATGCATGTTTGAGGTATATATATATATGTATATATATATATATGTATATCTATCGGTGTGGATAAATAACACATCTTTATGAGCAGAGCGTGTTTGTTTGACTCCCAGCAGGAGGAAGTTACAACAATGAAGGAAAGATGAAGACCTGCAGCGGTAAAAACATGTTGGCTTCTTTATGATTTAGCCACAATATTAATAATAATAAATGATAATTTTCCTTTTATTTTGGAGGGGTTGCATGGCCTTCCTGTTTTCTTTTCCAAGATTGCCCGACACATTTTGGAGTTCGTCATCTCTTTTCCTGACTTACAGAGGAGTTGAACTTTCCAGCTTCATACATTCTGTATAACAACTAAAACATCTTTATTCTGTTTATTATTTTACTTCCCTCTTATTTTGAAATGTATATTACTTTAATCGTTACATTTTTGTTTTGTAAAGCATTTTGAGCTGCATTTTGTGCATGAAATAGGTGCTATATGAATAGTTTATTGTATTGCATATTCATTATTAATATTATTATACTTTTTATAATAAGCATAATATTAGAAAAGGTAAAAAATAAAATACTATGTACCCTGGGAAAACCCAGAAAACTACAAAAACGACTTAACTGTAGTATATACGACTGTAAGAGTGCTAATGTAGTCTGTATGTGTGTCCATGAACAACACAGCCTGAAATACTGCAAGACAGAACTTTGAGTGCAGAACTTTCTTCTGACGAAACACGGAGAGAGACACGGGAAACATGGAAAGAGAGGACAGAGGGAGGAAGACAGATGTCCCAAAACACCAGATAATGAAGATGTGTCTCCCTGCCAGCTGTTAATCAAATGAACCCTCCCACCCGGAAAAGAGGAGCCGAGTAAGTGATGCGGTCACTGTCTGTCTGTGGTAATCAGGTTTAGTGGCTTCTTCGACATCGTCTCATATTTCATGAGCACGAGGGTTAAAAGGATGAATACGTTCAGTCGGCCTTTACAGAGTCTTGAGGTGTTTAGATTGTTAACAGAAATGGAAACATGAATGCTGTGCAGCTCTTGCGGTGAAGCTCTGGGTGTATTCCTGACTATTAAAGTGCGCTGGGCCTGTGTCCACACGCCGCCTTTCTTCTGACTCTTTCCATCAGTTCTGGGTTATTATGCTGCACTTCCCTACTGGCAATACAAGCGCATTAAGCTACTCAAACGTGACGTAAGGCCCTGTTAATGAGACAAATGGATGCAGAGCAAATATGAATGTTTACAGTCGGCGTAAATGATTATGTTTCAGGAAGAAGGAACCAGAGAGAAAGTACCTGATGTTCCCCTCGTGGACCGGCTCATAATCAGGCAGCCTGATATGGCAAGAAGGCAGGAGGTAAAGAGAAAGAAACCACACACACACACACACACACACACACACACACACACGTGTGCAGTCACATAAACAGAGGCACAGATGTGCAAACACACACACTGCAAAGGTTAGTGTGCAGCGCTGGAATGTAAACTACAGACAAAGCAGAGACGTCTGATCGACTCACAGGAAGTCTGAATGTCGGCTACGGAAGTCCCGTGAAGACTTAAAAACAGGATTTTAAGTATCTGTTGTTGTAATACTCATTCCGGCCACAAGGAGCTGAAGCGCACCACCAACACCTACGTCTTAATTAGGACTTAAAACATCATACATACATCTTGAGAACACTCCAATCTAAAATAAATAAATGAATTAGTAAGTTGTTATGTTGAATAATTCCCTCGATTCTATAGATATAAACCTGTAGATTCCTTGGTGGGAAGATTTGAAACAAAGAAAAATAACAGATTCGATCAAGAGAAAGATATAATAAGTTCACCAGAAACACAACAAGCTGAACAGGAAAATGAATGAGTTCATGGCTCTGTTGAGGAACAACTAGAATTCCCGCCTCGTGGTTTGTGCCGTTGTTGTGACTTCTGTGTTTTAAAGGGTTCGTTTCCCCAAAGTCACACAATAACACAACATAACCAGCGGATGGAGGCAGCGGTAGACCAGCAACTAACGTGTTCTGAGAGGTGCCATGAGCAAAGATAACTAAACATCTGAACTATCCCGTTAAAGACACGCGTTGCTGTTGTATTATCCTCGAATCGTGTCGGGCAAACACACAATCAAAGGTCATAAATCGACCATTCCCACCGCTGCTTTGGGTCTTTCGTAATGTCAGAGCAGATTGTTGCACATGAAATACTTTGCTCCACAAAGTGTTGTCGTGGTGTCTTACTTGCTCCAGAAGACTCTTCCGTCGATGTTCTGCATCTCGCCCAGCATGGCCAGCAGCAGGGAGGATTTCCCACAACCCACCTGGCCCACGATCATCGTCAGCTGACCTGAACAGAGAGAAGAGGTTGAGAACGATGGCGGCGTCTTTATAAAATATATATCGCGGAGTTTGACAACTTCCTGGTTTGGGTCCCCCTGATATCTAATCCTTATCCAGAAGATTCACACTTGACTTGTTATCTGTAATCTATTTTGATTCTAAAACTTGTTGCACACATGCTTGTGAAAACACAATGCATGATAATGTCGTACTGAAATGAATATGATAACTTGATAAATGCACATTGGGGTCGTGAGAATTTTCTTTTTTATCTAAACGCGGGGTCACGGGTCAGAAAAGGTTGAGTCACCTTGACACAGACACACAACACAACGCTGACTCAGCGTTCTGGTAAAACACGAAGGTTTGAGGTGGAAAAAAGTCCGTCGTTCCACTTCACACACAAGATAAGCACAAACAGATTCCTGATGTTGGTTCTCAAAAAAAAAAAAAACACGCTCATACAAATCCTTGAAATTCAATCCCTCGAATGACTTCACTCATTCCTGTTTCCCCTAAATTGAACCATCAGCACCGCAGCTCGAACACAAGGACTCTAAAATAGTCCCTTGAAGATCAGAAACAAACAAACGACTCTCACTTTAAGTAACACCAGAACTTTACAGAACAAATCCTGTTTGTCTGAGTGGAAGCATGACTGTGATAGTTCACTCTGTCATTCACTCCCCAGGGGATGATGAAAGTGTGTGTGTGTGTGATATACTACACGGACCATCTGTTGGCATTCGCTTCAACGTGACCCGGCCTCCATGACCTGGTATTTCAGTGACACGCTGTGACTCTCTCTCAGCAGGTCTGCACGGCTCGTTCACATTCTGAGAGC